>NC_059203.1:46315514-46615514 GCF_020615455.1 Coregonus clupeaformis
AAGTAAGCATTTCACTGTAATGTCTGCACCTGTTGTATTCGGCGCATGTGGCCAATAAAATTTGATTTGATTTGATTTGTTAGCTGTTCTGATAATCTCTACATCAAAGATGACACCAGACGTTGATGCCCTTGCCAAGAGAGGTGACCAGACCCATTGTTCACATTAAGACTTGAATAACCGTGACTGGGTTAGGCAAGGATTATGCTTTTTCATGGTGATGGTTGTGCAGTGAGAATTATGCAGCAATGCACTTGGATACAGGTAATAACTAATCAGTCAGATTTGGGCTGAGGTGATTGGATAACTGTAAATATGGCTTACAATGGAGATGAGGATTGTTCCTTAATATCCTTTCAAAAAGAGACCATTCCAAATGAAACAGATGCTCTTACCATATGTTTCGAAACTGCCCCTAAGACCCCAAATTAAGTAATTTCCTGTAATTGCAGGAAGCTGAAATTCTCTGTACGGCCTCCTGGGGACACTGCCTTGAGTTTTAAGTCTTTACATTAAGAATTATGCTTTCTACAGAGGATGAAAGACAGTGTTTTTGTGTAACTACAGGGAGAGAATGAAGCACCATGTTGAGGATGAATTAAGCCATTTCCTGTTGCCACAGTAAGCTGAACCTCAACATATAAGGTCACGATGGGTTGTGTCGAAGGACGGTTAGCTAGCTCAATTGCAGTCCACGGGTGCGTCCTGGTTATGTGCGGACTGAAGGTAATGCTTTTTGAACGATCCCATACCTGAATTCTGTTTCTAGCCTCAACCGTTCCGCCGATGTCACTCAAAAGCACATTAACTCTAGGTCAGGCTTCATGTGTGGCCTACCTTTCTGCAATTTAGTGGGGGATGGGGCAAATTATACTGAACAAAAATATAAATGCAACATGCCACAATTTTAAAGATTTGACTGAGTTACAGTTCAAATGAGGAAATCAGTCAATTGAAATAAATAAATTAGTCCCTAATAATATGGATTTCATATGACTGGGAATACAGATATGCATCTGTAGATACCTTTAAAAAAATGGGCCTCGGGATCTCGTCACAGTATTTTTGTGCATTCGAATTGGCATCTATAAAATGCAATTGTGTTCGTTGCCCATAGCTTATGCCTGCCTACACCATAACCCCGCCGCCACCATGAGGCACTCTGTTCACAACGTTGACATCAGCAAAATGATTAGGATGAGGCTGATGGGCTACTAACAGCTTACTACACAACATACACTTAGTATTACTTTCTTAGCTACAGTATACATATCTCCCTGGCATATTACATCATTTATGCAGCAGCATACAATACATTTTTGGACTTGTTGTGCTGTGCTCACTTGAACAGGAAGGTAGCGCAGCGGTCCTTCGTGGACAATTATGTCATCAAACCTTGTCATCAAAGTCTGGCATTCTCTGGATTTATGGTGCTTTCAAGACAACTGGGAACTTGGAAAAAACAAGGTTGAATCATGACGTCAGTGATCTTCAGGTCGGAGCTCTAGAAAGAGGCCCAAGTACCCAACTTGGAATTCCGAGTTGGATGACTGTTGAAAATTTATTTTCACAGTAAGAGCTAATTTTTTTCAGAGTTCCCAGTTGTCTTGAACTCACTGAAGTCTGATATTTCCCAGTTCTGAGTTTCCAGTTGTTTTGAACACGGCAGAAGTCATGCTGGATTGACAGCATGGCCAATGTTGAATGTTTATCCTTTTAAGCTTGGAAAAGAGACCCTTAAACCCAGACTTGGACCACACACCCACTCCACTGAATAGCAGGCTAGTGATTGCTTTACAATGCTTGCAGATAGCCACTGATTCCTTCCAAACCACTCATTGTTGGATTTGCGATTTCCAACTTGTTGTGTAATGTTTATGTCCAATGGCCGATGAGCACCGATACGTTTGATCTATCATTTATTTTTAATAATGTCTCTTCATATGACAAGGATTTGCCAGTAGATTGTCGACTTGATTCATGATGATGACTGCCAGCTAGCTAGCTAAGATTTTGAAAGTATGATATTGACATGATCAGTCCAATCAAAGCCACAGTAGATACAATGCATTCGGAAAGTATTCAGACCCCTTCCCTTTTTCCACATTTTGTCACGTTACAGCCTTATTCTAAAATTGATGAAATAATTTTTTTCCCTCATCAATCTACACACAATACCCCATAATGACAAAGCGAAAACAGGTTTGTAGAAATGTTAGCAAATTTATAACAAATAAAAAACAGAAATACCTTATTTACGTAAGTATTCAGATCCTTTGCTATGATACTCAAAATCGAGCTCAGATGCATCCTGTTTCCATTGATCATCCTTGAGATGTTTCTACAACTTGATTGGACTCCACCTGTGGTAAATTCAATTGATTGGACATGATTTGGAAAGGCACACACCTGTCTATATAAGGTCCCACAGTTCATGTTGCATGTCAGAGCAAAAACCAAGCCATGAGGTTGAGGGAATTGTCTGTAGAGCTCCGAGACAGGATTGTGTGGAGGCACAGATCTGGGGAAGGGTGCCAAAACATTTCTGCAGCATTGAAGGTCCCAAAGAATACATTGGCCTCCATCATTCTTAAATGGAATGTCATTCCTGCTCCCGCTCCCCCTCCCTGGCGCTCGAGGGCGCCAGGCTGCCAATCATTACGCACACCTGTCACCATCGTTACGCGCATCTGCGCTTCATTGGACTCACCTGGACTTCATCACTGTTTAATTACCTCCCCTTTATCTGTCTGTTCCGCAGTTGTGATCCTCGTGTCAGCATTCATGTCGTTATGTTTCCCCTGTCCAGACGCTGTCCGTGTTTTGTTTCATGTCTGTTTAAATTAAACGTTCACTCCCTGTACCTTCTTCTAGTCTCCCAGCGTCTGTCCTCACATGGAAGAAGTTTGGAACCACCATGACTCTTCCTAGAGCAATCGGGGGAGAAGGGCCTTGGTCAGGGAGGTGACCAAGAACCCGATGGTCACTCTGACAGAGATCCAGAGTTCCTCAGTGGAGATGGGAGAACCATCCAGAAGGACAACCATCTCTGCAGCACTCCATCAATCAGCCCTTTATGGTAGTGTGGCCAGACGGAAGCCACTCCTCAGTAAAAGCCACAGATAGCACTACTGGGTGATCTGAAAAGTCATAGTCAATCGATCAATAATATAATAATACTTTTAGCAAGAATGTTTATTTTCAATTTACAACTGTAGAAACAATGAGAATAGAAGAGTTCTGAACTTTTGTGAAACATCACAGTACAGTTGAAAAATATATGGCAAATAGAAATCCAATATGGATGGTGTTAAGAGATAGATGGGAGGTGTTGAATGGAGCTGAAGGATGGGACTAATAACAACTAACAACAACTAATAACAACAAAACAACTAATGTAAAGCATACTGTGTCCATAATAAGTATATAGGTTATAGGTTGACATCTTTTGTGAAAGAGGATGGAAACCGGATGGACAACATGAAAATGATCGGAGAGGTTGAGGGTAGAGGAAATTCAGGAGTAAAAACAAACAAAATAGAATTATTGAAAAATTGACTGTGTCCGTAAAATGTATATAGTATGTATAAGCTGGAAGTAGAGGCCTGAGCGTTGTTGTTCACTAGTTTTACTCCAATTAGGGAAGGGGTCGTGGGGTTGGAAAGTAATAAAGGGAAATATATATTTTTTAAGGATATGTATATATATCAAATAAAATTAAAATGTATTTGCCACATGCGCCGAATACAACAGGTGTAGACATTACCGTGAAATGCTTACTTACAGCCCTTAACCAACAATGCATTTATTTCTTAATAAAAAAGTAAAATAAAACAACAACAAAAAAGTGTTGAGAAAAAAAGAGCAGAAGTAAAATAAAATAACAGTAGGGAGGCTATATACAGGGGGGTACCAGTGCAGAGTCAATGTGCGGGGGCACCGGCTAGTTGAGGTAGTTGAGGTAATATGTACATGTGGGTAGAGTTAAAGTGACTATGCATAAATAATTAACAGAGTAGCAGCAGCGTAAAAGATGGGGTGGGGGTGGGGGGGGCAGTGCAAATAGTCTGGGTAGCCATGATTAGCTGTTAACGAGTCTTATGGCTTGGGGGCAGAAGATGTTGAGAAGCATTTTGGACCTAGACTTGGTAGCAGAGAGAACAGTCTATGACTAGGGTGGCTGGAGTCTTTAACAATTTTGAGGGCCTTCCTCTGACACCGCCTGGTATAGAGGTCCAGGATGGCAGGAAGCTTGGCCCCAGTGATGTAGTGGGCCGTATGCACTACCCTCTATAGTGCCTTGCGGTCGGAGGCCGAGCAGTTGCCATACCAGGCGGTGATGCAACCAGTCAGGATGCTCTCGATGGTGCAGCTGTATAACTTTTTGAGGATCAGAGGACCCATGCCAAATCTTTTCAGTCTCCTGAGGGGGAATAGGCTTTGTCGTGCCCTCTTCACGACTGTCTTGGTGTGTTTGGACCATGATAGTTCGTTGGTGATGTGGACACCAAGGAACTTGAAGCTCTCAACCTGTTCCAATACAGCCCCGTCGATTAGAATGGGGGCGTGCTCAGTCCTCTTTTTTTTCCTGTAGTCCACAATCATCTCCTTTGTCTTGGTCACGTTGAGGGAGAGGTTGTTATCCTGGCACCACACGGCCAGGTCTCTGACCTCCTCCCTATAGGCTGTCTCATCGTTGTCGGTGATCAGGCCTACCACTGTTGTGTCGTCGGCAAACTTAATGATGATGTTGGAGTCGTGCCTGGCCATGCAGTCATGGGTGAACAGGGAGTACAGGAGGGGACTGAGCACGCACCCCTGAGGGGCCCCCATGTTGAGGATCAGCGTGGCAGATGGGTTGTTACCTAGCCTTACCACCTGGGGGCGGCCCGTCAGGAAGTCCAGGATCCAGTTGCAGAGGGAGGTGTTTAGTCCCAGGATCCTTAGCTTAGTGATGAGCTTTGAGGGCACTATGGTGTTGAACACTGAGCTGTAGTCAATGAAAAGCATTCTCACGTAGGTGTTCCTCTTGTCCAGGTGGGAAAGGGCAGTGTGGAGTGCAATAGAGATTGCATCATCTGTGGATCTGTTGGGGCAGTATGCAAATTGGAGTGGGTCTAGGGTTTCTGGGATAATGCTGTTGATGTGAGCCATGACCAGCCTTTCAAAGCACTTCATGGCTACAGACGTCAGTGCTACGGGTCGGTAGTCATTTAGACAGGTTATCTTAGTGTCTTTGGGCAAGGGACTATGGTGGTCTGCTTGAAACATGTTGGTATTACAGACTCAGTCAAGGACATGTTGAAAATGTCGGTGAAGACACTTGCCAGTTGGTCAGCACATGATTGGAATACACGTCCTGGTAATCCGTCTGGCCCTGCGGCCTTGTGAATGCTGACCTGCTTAAAAGTCTTACTCACATCGGCTACGGAGAGCGTGATCACATAGTCATCCGGAACAGCTGATGCTCTCATACATGCTTCAGTGTTGCTTGCCTCGAAGCGAGCATAGAAGTGGTTTAGCTCGTCTGGTAGGCTTGTGTCACTGGGAAGCTCGCAGCTGTGCTTCCCTTTGTAGTCTGAAATAGTTTTCAAGCCCTGCCACATCCGACGAGCGTCAGAGCCGGTGTAGTACGATTCAATCTTAGTCCTGTATTGACTCTTTGCCTGTTTGATGGTTTGTCGGAGGGCATAGCGGGATTTCTTATAAACGTCCGGGTTAGAGTCCCGCTCCTTGAAAGCGGCAGCTCTACCCTTTAGCTCAGTGTGGATGTTGCCTGTAATCCATGGCTTCTGGTTGGGGTATGTACATACAGTGGGGCAAACAAGTATTTGATACACTGCCAATTTTGCAGGTTTTCCTACTTACAAAGCATGTAGAGGTCTGTAAATTATCATAGGTACACTTCAACTGTGAGAGACGGAATCTAATTTTTTTTCCAGAAAATCTCATTGTATGATTTTTAAGTAATTAATTTGCATTTTATTGCATGACATAAGTATTTGATACATCAGAAAGGCAGAACTTAATATTTGGTACAGAAACCTTTCTTTGCAATTACAGAGATCATACGTTTCCTGTAGGTTTTGACCAGGTTTGCACACACTGCAGCAGGGATTTTGGCCCACTCCTCCATACAGACCTTCTCCAGATCCTTCAGGTTTCGGGGCTGTCGCTGGGCAATACGGACTTTCAGCTCCCTCCAAAGATGTTCTATTGGGTTCAGGTCTGGAGACTGGCTAGGCCACTCCAGGATATTGAGATGCTTCTTACGGAGCCACTCCTTAGTTGCCCTGGCTGTGTGTTTTGGGTCGTTGTCATGCTGGAAGACCCAGCCACGACCCCATCTTCAATGCTCTTACTGAGGGAAGGAGGTTGTTGGCCAAGATCTCGCGATACATGGCCCCATCCATCCTCCCCTCAATACGGCGCAGTCGTCCTGTCCCCTTTGCAGAAAAGCATCCCCAAAGAATGATGTTTCCACCTCCATGCTTCACGGTTGGGATGGTGTTCTTGGGGTTGTACTCATCCTTCTTCTTCCTCCAAACACGGCGAGTGGAGTTTAGACCAAAAAGCTATATTTTTGTCTCATCAGACCACATGACCTTCTCCCATTCCTCCTCTGGATCATCCAGATGGTCATTGGCAAACTTCAGACGGGCCTGGACATGCGCTGGCTTGAGCAGGGGGACCTTGCGTGCGCTGCAGGATTTTAATCCATGACGGCGTAGTGTGTTACTAATGGTTTTCTTTGAGACTGTGGTCCCAGCTCTCTTCAGGTCATTGACCAGGTCCTGCCATGTAGTTCTGGGCTAATCCCTCACCTTCCTCATGATCATTGATGGCCCACGAGGTGAGATCTTGCATGGAGCCCCAGACCGAGGGTGATTGACCGTCATCTTGAACTTGATTGACCGCCAACAGTTGTTGCCTTCTCACCAAGCTGCTTGCCTATTGTCCTGTAGCCCATCCCAGCCTTGTGCAGGTCTACAATTTTATCCCTGATGTCCTTACACAGCTCTCTGGTCTTAGCCATTGTGGAGAGATTGGAGTCTGTTTGATTGAGTGTGTGGACAGGTGTCTTTTATACAGGTAACGAGTTCAAACAGGTGCAGTTAATACAGGTAATGAGTGGAGAACAGGAGGGCTTCTTAAAGAAAAACTAACAGGTCTGTGAGAGCCGGAATTCTTACTGGTTGGTAGGTGATCAAATACTTATGTCATGCAATAAAATGCAAATGAATTACTTAAAAATCATACAATGTGATTTTCTGGATTTTTGTTTTAGATTCCGTCTCTCACAGTTGAAGTGTACCTATGATAAAAATTACAGACCACTACATGCTTTATAAGTAGGAAAACCTGCAAAATCGGCAGTGTATCAAATACTTGTTCTCCCCACTGTATAGTCACTGTGGGGACGACGTCATCGATGCACTTATTGATGAAGCCAGTGACTGATGTGGTGTACTCCTCAATATTATCTGAAGAATCCCGGAACATGTTCCAGTCTGTGCTAGCAAAACAGTCCTGTAGCTTAGCATCTGCGTCATCTGACCACTTTTTTATTAACCGAGTCACTGGTGCTTCCTGCTTTAGTTTTTGCTTCTAAGCAGGAATCAGGAGGATAGAGTTATGGTCAGATTTGCCAAATGGAGGGCGAGGGAGAGCTTTGTATGCGTGTCTGTGTGTGGAGTAAAGGTGGTCTAGAGTTTTTTTTCCCTCTGGTTGCACATTTAACATGCTGGTAGAAATTAGGTAGAACAGATTTAAGTTTCCCTGCATTAAAGTCCCCGGGCCACTAGGAGCGCTGCCTCTGGATGAGCATTTTCCTGTTTAGTTATGGCCTTATACAGCTCATTGAGTGCAATCTTAATGCCAGCATTGGTTTGTGGTGGTAAATAGACTATGAAAAATATAGATGAAAACTCTCTTGGTAAATAGTGTGGTCTACAGCTTATCAGGCGAGCAAAACCTCGAGACTTCCTTAGTATTTGATTTTGTGCACCAGCTGCTGTTTACAAATATACACAGACCGCCACCCCTTGTCTTACCGGAGTCAGCCGTTCTATCCTGCCGATGTAGCGTATAGCCTGCTAGCTGTATGTTGTCCATGTCGTCGTTCAGCCACAACTCGGTGAAACATAAGATATTACAGTTTTTAATGTCCCGTTGGAAGGATAAGCATAATCTTAGGTCATCTAATATATTTTCCAATGATTGAAGATTGGCTAATAGGATTGATGGAAGAGGCAGTTTACTCTCTCGCCGTCTGATCCTTACAAGGCACCCCGACCTACGTCCACGATATCTCTGTCTTTTTCTCCTGCGAATGACAGCGATTTGGGCCTTGTCGGGTGTCTGCAGGATATCCTTCGTGTCTGACTCGTTGAAGAAAAAATCTTCGTCCAATACGAGGTGAGTAATCGCTGTCCTGATATCCAGAAGCTCTTTTTGGTTATAAGAGACGATGGCAGAAACATTATGTACAGAATAAATTACAAATAACGCGAAAAAACACATAATAGTACAACAATTGGTTAGAGGGCTGTAAAACGGCAGCCATCTTCTGATGCATGTGTATGTTTATGTTCACTACTGTTCAAAGGTTTGGGGTCACTTAGAAATGTCCTTGTTTTGGAAAGAAAAGCAATATTTCTGTCCATTAAAATAACATCAAATTGATCAGAAATACAGTGTAGACATTGTTAATGTTGTAAATGGCTATTGTAGCTGGAAACTGCAGATCTTTTATGGAATATCGACATAGGCGTACAGAGGCCCATTATCAGCAACCTTCAGTCCTGTGTTCCAATGGCACGTTGTGTTTGCTAATCCAAGTTCATCATTTTAAAAGGCTAATTGATCATTAGAAAACCCTTTTGCAATTATGTTAGCACAGCTGAAAACTGTTGTGCTGATTAAAGAAGCAATAAAACTGGCCTTCTTGAGACTAGTTGAGTATCTGGAGCATCAGCAATCGTGGGTTCGATTACAGGCTCAAAATGGCCAGAAACAAATAACTTTCTTCTGAAACTCGTCAGTCTATTCTTGTTCTGAGAAATGAAGGCTATTCCATGCGAGAAATTGCCAAGAAATTGAAGATCTCGTACAACTCCCTTCACAGAACAGCACAAACTGGCTCTAACCAGAATAGAAAGAGTCGTGGGAGGCCCCGGTGCACAACTGAGCAAGAGGACAAATACATTAGAGTGTCTAGTTTGAGAAACAGACGCCTCACAGGTCCTCAACTGGCAGCTTCATTAAATAGTACCCGCAAAACACCAGTCTCAATGTCAACAGTGAAGAGGCGACTCCGGGATGCTGACCTTCTAGGCAGACTTGCAAAGCAAAAGCCATATCTCAGACTGGCCAATAAAAATACAAGATTAAGATGGGAAAAATAACACAGACACTGGACTTTTTCTTTGTAACTCTGCCTAGAAGGTCAGCATCCCGGAGTTGCCTCTTCACTGTTGACGTTGAAACTTTTACCATTGATTGCAATGTATTAGCATAAGCAGCAATTGGTTGACACTCATCTTTTCCCATTGACACTGCAAAGCCTACTGGGATCATGGCCAGTTGACATAAGCGTCAATTGGTTGAAGCCTAACCTTTTGCAAAAACATGACATGATGACATTTGATGCTGATAATGGGCTGGCTTATAAGGTAAAAAAGACATGGGGTAAGGAATATAATATTTTTATGAATATAGACACACACAATACCGATGGGCGGAGCAGATACAGTAGACATTTAAATGAAACATTGAATCCACTGACCGCTTCTGCAATTCAGCAAAATCATTCATATTATATTTTTCAACCTCCCTCCTCTCCTCCTGTGTGGAACGCTCTCTGGCATGGTGACGACATCAGAAAAACATCCGGAGGAAATGTGTGCAGAGCGCCCCAGTAGAGGACCTATCAGTGAGAGGTGTTTGCGTGACAGCGCTCACTGGCCGGCACAAGGTTCCTCCAGGTCACTCTGTCTGGGACAAACAGAGAGAAAGACAAAGAGAGGATTAACAAAACAGGACAGGGAATAGAGAATGTGAATAGAGTTTTGGGTGTGATCACACAGCGACCTACCGCTGTTCTTTTACAGGGGTTCTCTTTTCTGCATCTAATCTATACATCAGGACTGCCCAAACCTGTTCCTGGAGAGCTACCGTCCAGTAGGTTTTTGCTCCAACCCTAATCTAGCACACCTGATTCTAATAATTAGCAGGTTGATAAGATTAATCAGGTTAGTAACATCTGGGGTTGGAGCGAAAACCTACAGGAAGGTAGCTCTCCAGGAACAGGGTTGGACAACCCTGCCATAGACTGACAGGCCTGCCACACAAACCAATCATACTTTCAACCATATAACAGATCCATGTATTTATGTGGTTGCAATAACCTGTGGAATCCCCTCAGAACACTGCTCCTCTCATTTCTCTCCCATTTCACACACATAAATGTGAGAATTTGGAAAATAACCCCCTTCCTTTCCCTCCACTCTGAGATAGCAGCACATGTATAATTGCATTGTGCAACAGTGTGCACCTTAGAGGAAATAATTACCAACATAAAAAGAGAAATTACTAACCTGGCAGAGAGTTGCAGCGGATTTTAATGTGTCTGCCAGTAATGTCTCCTCATACACTTTATTTGTTTGACTGATGGTCGCTTTTGAAGGATACACAACCATGGGGTATGTTGAGCCATTAAAAAAAAATAAAAAAATACATTCGCCATCACTCTGTCAAGGGAAATATACTATTCTTTCTAACAAAGATATCTACATATATTTCAGGATGTTGTGTATCCCTGTAAATAATCAGAACTCAGGTAAACATTAGTTTTGAAAACATAGCTTGTCCAAAAGAAGTGGTCTCTTGGCACAACTCTGGGTATTGGGTAAGTTGAGCCATAAAACAGGGTAAGTTAAGCCACCTACAAACTTCTGTACTGAATTCAATATTACCACTCCCTTTTTAAAACCATGTGCATCTTTATTTCCTAAACACAATTCAACACAATCACTTTTTTGCATTTGAATCATTTTAAGCATATTTTAACAGAGGCTTAACACCTAACACTTTGTACTTTTGTTAACATAGGCCAGGCCCTGTTACCTCATATCCCAGTGTTAATGCTCAATTTGCCATTGGCTCAACTTACCCCAAGGCAAACATTTTGACTATATCTATCACGTTTCAGGAGAAGACCCAGATGCAGACAGTGTCGAAGTAACACACGTATATTACAAAAACAGGGGGCAGGCAAACGACAGGTCAAGGGCAGGCAGAGGTCAGTAATCCAGATCAGAGTCCAAAAGGTACAGAACGGCAGGCAGTCTCAGGGTCAGGGCAGGCAGAGGTCAATAATCCAGGGTGGTGTGACAAGGTACAGAATGGCAGGCAGTCTCAGGGCAGGCAGAATGGTCAAAACCAGGAACATGAGAAAGACAGGCGCAAGGGGAAAACCGCTGGTAGGCTTGACGAAACAAAACGAACTGGCAACAGACAAACAGAGAATACAGGTATAAATGCACTGGGGAAAATGGGGAAAATGGGCGACACCTGGAGGGGGGTGGAGACAATCACAAAGACAGGTGAAACAGATCAGAGTGTGACAATATCAGCCCACACAGCTACAAGAATGCACTTTCATTCAAGGTTTAGGACCTCAAGCTTATAAAGACCCCAACTGATGTATAGAACAGTCATACATTATCTACTATGGTTTAGATACAAGCATCATGGAACCTTTAAGACAATACATTCATTTGATTGGTGAAAATCAGTTTTTTGGACATAACTTGCTTACCACTTTTTTCCTGTGGATTCATTCTTCACATTGATTAATTTTGTGTATGGTTTCCTAGAAACAAGTGTGGCTCAACTTACCCCTTTTGCTCAACTTACCCCACTCTCCCCTACTTACAAATACCAACCTTTATTATGTCCATATGTAATGGGGTGGTTCAGTGAACCACATTTGTGTGTCGAGTAACCTTAACTGATACTTGGGGAGTAACACAGTATTAGAACCTGGTGAACACAGTCTTTGAACCTTTAAACCTGGTAAATAAGGGTCAATTCCAATCAGTCAGTAACACACACTTAAAGACATACAACACACTGGCATAAATCTACAGTAACAGAGTACCTGCTGCAAACATTAATGATGAAAGAGACTGAATTGTATGAAATAGTGTTAGAGCACAATATTGGAGTGAATGTATGGTGTTCCTAACCTTACACAAACGCTTTATCAAAATTCACAAAAAAAGTCTGCTGCATTTCAGTAGCTAATATACATTTTCCATTAGGTGATGTCATTTCAGTTCATTGAAGAGCTTGTGAATAAACGCTCTCCAAATTGGGTGTCATTGTAGCGGGGTTTTTCATTTTCATCTTAAACATCATTATAAAATAATCATTTGAACGATATGGACATGAGAGTGAATGGTTTTGTAATTTGCATTACAAGCGGTGGGTTCTGTGTCACAAGAAAATGAAAAGATGCTTTAAGGTGAGCAAGGGTGTAAACTGTATCCAAGTTTTTGCAGATTCCGGGACATTGCTCTGTCAGAGAACTAATCACAATCTGCTCCATCCCTCCTTTTGAGAATGTGGCCATCTATCAAAGCCTTCACTCATCCTGATCTCTCTCATATGACTCACTATTCACACTCACCACTGAAGTGTACTACTCTCTTTTAGAACATCAAAAATGTGAATTTGCTTGATTGTATGGGGAAATTATTGAAGATCATCATTTTCCATGTTCTTTGTGGGTATTTACAGGGCAACAATGAGGAGGATGACTACTTCTTAGAACTGTCAATGTTGCCTGTGTCTCATATACAAGGAGTTTTATGAATTGGGTTTTTCCGTCTCTGTATCACTCTCTGTTCCACATAGTACATAGGCTAAAGGGTAATGGGAACAATACAGGCAGCATGGAAGGAGCCACTAAACCAGCGAGATCACGCCAGATAGACTTCAGCATTCAATGTTTATCCAGGTACCCAGGACGTCGGGAGATGCCTTCAATACCGTCCACTAGAGGCAATGTAAGCATGTATTACCATCCAGTATGCTCGAGGCTTGCTAGGGCATTTCGGCTCCGAGGATTGTGGGTTCAATCCCAGTGCTAGGCACTCATTAAAAATGTTCTGTTTTAACCTTATCCCAAACCTTAACCCTTACCTTAACCAGTCGGACTTAATGCCTAAACTCAACTATCAAGTTTTTTATGCTTAACCGTCAAGTTTTGTCTGTTTTAACAACCTTAACCCTTACCTACTTTCACTTCACCCATAGACCTTTATCCCCCCTGGACAAATGTTGAATTCTGAAGTGACACTGTGAGATCTTGTTGACTAAACAGGCATCTGCCTGCAGCAATGCCAACAACAGGTGCATGCATGGCACTGTCCATGTGGCCTTAGTGCTAAATCGTCACCCAATCTTGCGGTGCTGTCCATGGTGCTGAATTGTTGTGTAGTGCGTGCATGTGGTCGTAGTGCTGAATTGTGGTCCGATCTTCATATATATCACTGCGCGTTGCTGTCAATGGTGCTGAATTGTTTATTGAATTTGGGGAACCTACAGGTTAGTGAGAGCAACACATTGGCTACACTGAATGCTGGCTAAGTCATGTTGCAAGACCTTGATGATTCATGGCCTGTGAAATGAAGATGAATATTTTATATGATCTCATATTAACAGACTTGGAGTACAGTCATCCAACAAAAACACAACAGCTGCCCTGCTCTCTGTCTGTCACTGTCTGTGATGCTCTGGGTTAAATAGGGTCAATTATGTAATATGTTAGCATTGGATCATGAAATAGTCATGGATACATTGCACATGCAAAGTTTACATGTAACTCTCATCATTATTATTATTTAATGATGTGAACTGGTACTTCACTAAATTATGTTGAGTACACTGGCGGGCGGTGACGTTTAAGATGAGGGAGGACGATTCTTTTTTTATGAGCATGTCCTTATTTCTATTATAGCATATTGGATGACTGTCATTCATATACCATTCACCCAGCTCAATGTAACTTTGATAGGTTTAGGTTACTGCATGATACTCAAATTTGCCCTATACCCGTCATGAGGTTGCTACAACCTAGCCTATGAATGAAAGTTTACAACGTAGGTGCACAGATCGAGAGAAAAATATGAGTAATCAAGGTGAAAGACAGTGACACATTCAATACCGCCTTGTACACTCTTACCTGCATCTAGCTGATATAGGGTGTAATCATTAGTCCAACACTTGCAAATGAGAGTTCTATTGGACAAATTCAGGTATGTTTATCCCAATGTCGTTACGTTTGCTTCCGTTTAAGAAACGTTTTTCAACAGAATCTGCGGAATGAATACACCCCTGATCACACGCAAACAGAGTTCACTTTCATAGCAGCCACATACAAACAGCATGATCATTTTGCTCATTGTAGAATTCCTTCTTGCATCTGCACACTCTCCTCCTCTCACATTTTCCCTTCGCTTGTGGACTTCAGTGCACAACACATCAGCTGTCTGTGACCATGCAAAAACAACTTTCCAAGCCAAACCTTCATATCATAACCTCTAACCGCTACACACAGCCTACATTGTTGTCACCATATTAGCTAACGTCGTGGTCAACATACAGTGGGGAAAAAAAGTATTTAGTCAGCCACCAATTGTGCAAGTTCTCCCACTTAAAAAGATGAGAGAGGCCTGTAATTTTCATCATAGGTACACGTCAACTATGACAGACAAAATGAGAAAAAGAAATCCAGAAAATCACATTGTAGGATTTTTTATGAATTTATTTGCAAATTATGGTGGAAAATAAGTATTTGGTCAATAACAAAAGTTTCTCAATACTTTGTTATATACCCTTTGTTGGCAATGACACAGGTCAAACGTTTTCTGTAAGTCTTCACAAGGTTTTCACACACTGTTGCTGGTATTTTGGCCCATTCCTCCATGCAGATCTCCTCTAGAGCAGTGATGTTTTGGGGCTGTCGCTGGGCAACACGGACTTTCAACTCCCCTCCAAAGATTTTCTATGGGGTTGAGATCTGGAGACTAGCTAGGCCCCTCCAGGACCTTGAAATGCTTCTTACGAAGCCACTCCTTCGTTGCCCGGGCGGTGTGTTTGGGATCATTGTCATGCTGAAAGACCCAGCCACGTTTCATCTTCAATGCCCTTGCTGATGGAAGGAGGTTTTCACTCAAAATCTCACGATACATGGCCCCATTAATTATTTCCTTTACACGGATCAGTCGTCCTGGTCCCTTTGCAGAAAAACAGCCCCAAAGCATGATGTTTCCACCCCCATGCTTCACAGTAGGTATAGTGTTCTTTGGATGCAACTCAGCATTCTTTGTCCTCCAAACACGACGAGTTGAGTTTTTACCAAAAAGTTATTTTTTTGGTTTCATCTGACCATATGACATTCTCCCAATCCTCTTCTGGATCATCCAAATGCACTCTAGCAAACTTCAGACGGGCATGGACATGTACTGGCTTAAGCAGGGGAACACGTCTGGCACTGCAGGATTTGAGTCCCTGGCGGCGTAGTGTGTTACTGATGGTAGGCTTTGTTACTTTGGTCCCAGCTCTCTGCAGGTCATTCACTAGGTCCCCCCGTGTGGTTCTGGGATTTTTGCTCACCGTTCTTGTGATCATTTTGACCCCACAGGGTGAGATCTTGCGTGGAGCCCCAGATCGAGGGAGATTATCAGTGGTCTTGTATGTCTTCCATTTCCTAATAATTGCTCCCACAGTTGATTTCTTCAAACCAAGCTGCTTACCTATTGCAGATTCAGTCTTCCCAGCCTGGTGCAGGTCTACAATTTTGTTTCTGGTGTCATTTGACAGCTCTTTGGTCTTGGCCATAGTGAAGTTTGGAGTGTGACTGTTTGAGGTTGTGGACAGGTGTCTTTTATACTGATAACAAGTTCAAACAGGTGCCATTAATACAGGTAACGAGTGGAGGACAGAGGAGCCTCTTAAAGAAGAAGTTACAGGTCTGTGAGAGCCAGAAATCTTGCTTGTTTGTAGGTGACCAAATACTTATTTTCCACCATAATTTGCAAATAAATTCATAAAAAATCCTACAATGTGATTTTCTGGATTTTTTTTTCTCAATTTGTCTGTCATAGTTGACGTGTACCTATGATGAAAATTACAGGCCTCTCTCATCTTTTTAAGTGGGAGAACTTGCACAATTGGTGGCTGACTAAATACTTTTTTCCCCCACTGTACAGTGCATTGCAAAAGTATTCATCCCCCTTTGGCGTTTTTCCTATTTTGTTGCATTACAACCTGTAATTTAAATTGATTTTTATTTGGATTTCATGTAATGGACATACACAAAATAGTCCAAATTGGTGAAGTGAAATGAAAAAAATAACTTGTTTTTTAAAAAATGAAAAAGAAATACTGGAAAAGTGGTGCGTGCACATGTATTCACCCCCTTTGCTATGGGCACCACCAAGCAAGCGGCATCATGAAGACCAAGGAGCGCTCCAAACAGGTCAGGGACAAAGTTGTGGAGAAGTACAGATCAGGGTTGGGTTATAAAAAAATATCTGAAACTTTGAACATCCCACGGAGCACCATTAAATCCATTATAAAAAAATTGAAAGAATATGGCACCACAACAAACCTGCCAAGAGAGGGCCACCCACCAAAACGTATGTACCAGGCAAGGAGGGCATTAATCAGAGAGGCAACAAAGAGACCAAATATAACCCTGAAGGAGCTGCAAAGCTCCACAGCGGAGATTGGAGTATCTGTCCATAGGACCACTTTAAGCTGTACACTCCACAGAGCTGGGCTTTACGGAAGAGTGGCCAGAAAAAAGCCATTACTTAAAGAAAAAAATAAGCAAACACGTTTGGTGTTCGCCAAAAGGCATGTGGGAGACTCCCCAAACATATGGAAGAAGGTAGTCTGGTCTGATGAGACTAAAATTGAGCTTTTGGGCCATCAAGGAAAACGCTATGTCTGGCGCAAACCCAACACCTCTTATCACCCCAAGAACACCATCCCCACAGTGAAGCATGGTGGTGGCAGCATCCTGCTTTGGGGATGTTTTTCATCGGCAGGGACTGGGAAACTGGTCAGAATTGAAGGAATGATGGATGGCGCTAAATATAGGGAAATTCTTGAGGGAAACCTGTTTCAGTCTTCCAGAGATTTGAGACTGGGACGGAGGTTCACCTTCCAGCAGGACAATGACACTATGCTTACTGCTAAAGCAACACTCAAGTGGCCTAGTCAAAGCCCAGACCTCAATCCACAGAATCTGTGGTATGACTTAAAGATTGCTGTACACCAGCGGAACCCATCCAACTTGAAGGAGCTGGAGCAGTTTTGCCTTGTAAAATTGGCAAAAATCCCAGTGGCTAGATGTGCCAAGCTTATAGAGACATACCCCAAGATACTTGCAGCTGTAATTGCTGCAAAAGGTGGCTCTACAAAGTATTGACTTTGGGGGGGTGAATAGTTATGCACGCTCAAGTTTTCAGTTTTTCTGTCTTATTTCTTGTTTGTTTCACAATAAAAAATATTTTGCATTTTCAAAGTGGTAGGCATGTTGTGTAAATCAAATGATACAAACCCCCCAAAAATCCATTTTAATTCCAGGTTGTAAGGCAACAAAATAGGAAAAATGCCAAGGGGGTGAATACTTTCGCAAGCCACTGTACCTATGATGTGATTGCTGCCAAGTTAAGTGAAATACATGCAGACTTTAAAATTCAGCACAAAGTGAGGGCCACAGTGACAGACAATGGAAGCAACTTTGTAAAGTCGTTCTGGGAGTTCAGTGGACATGAAGAGGAGCAAGATGAGATGGATGATGGAGTGAGGTTTGATGATGGAGTGAGGTTTGATGATGGAGTGAGGTTTGATGATATGGGTGCGATTCTTGAGGAGGTTGAGCAAGAACTGAACTTTTTTCTCCCTCCACATCAACGTTGTGTGGCACACACCCTCAACTTCAACGCCACCAATGAGGTGGACAAAGCTGCATCCCAAGGTCCATCACGGAAATTGTACAGAAATGCAATGTCAAAATGTTCCAGCATTTGGAACAAAGCACACAGGTCCACATTAGCTTCAGAGGCAATAGAGGATATTGCAAGCATGGAAGTAACTGTGTGACAAGATGGAGCTCAGAGTACCATGCCATCTCCAAACTCAGACCTCACAGATGACCAGCTGGGGCAAATCTGTGAAGACCTGGGTGTGAGCAGCAAACTACATCCTCGTGAGATTGCTTTTCTCAAGGAGTACAGTACAGTCCTACAGCCACTCGCAATGGGGGTGAATACTGAGTGCCAATGTCATACACCTGAGTTATTGTGTCTGTGTGTATAACTCCATGCCTGCTCCTTCCTAACTAGGTTTGCAGAGGTAAATTGAGTTTGTGACTGCATATAATTCACTTGGAGAACATACCCATTTCCCTCTGCCCGCCTGCTTGGTCAAACTAATTCAATGCAACAGCAGCAGCACAAAATCCTACCAGTATATTTCACCTCAAGAAGGAAACATGTCCCATCACCGGCCCGGCCTGGGTTGCCTTGTAACCCAACACAACCACAGTTGGTTACCCCAACACACCTTAACCTCATAACTAACCCCAACATGACCAACCTGACTAATTTATACCAGCATGTTAAATGTGCAACCAGAGGAAAAAAACTCTAGACCACCTTTATTCAACACACAGAGACGCGTACAAAGCTCTCCCACGCCCTTCATTTGGAAAATCTGACCATAATTCTATCTTCCTGATTCCTGCTTACAAGCAAAAACTAAAGCAGGAAGCACCAGTGACTTGGTCAATAAAGAAGTGGTCAGATGAAGCAGATGCTAAGCTAAAGGACTGTTTTTCTAGCACAGACTGGAATATGTTCCGTGATTCTTCCGTTGACATTGAGGAGTTCACCACATCAGTCACTGGCTTCATCAATAAGTGCATCGATGACGTCGTCCCCACAGTGACCGTACGTACATACCCCAACCAGAAGCCATGGATTACAGGCAACATCCGCACTGAGCTAAAGGGTAGAGTTGCCGCTTTTAAGGAGCGGGACTCTAACCCGGACGCTTATAAGAAATCCCGCTATGCCCTCCGACAAACCATCAAACAGGCAAAGCGTCAATACTGGACTAAGTTTGAATCGTACTACACCGGCTCCGACGCTCGTCGGATGTGGCAGGGCTTGCAAACTATTACAGACTACAAAGGGAAGCACAGCCGCGAACTGTCCAGTGACACGAGCCTACCAGACGAGCTAAAACACTTATATGCTCGCTTCAAGGCAAGCAACACTGAAGCATGCATGAGAGCATCAGCTGTTCCAGACAACTGTGTGATCACGCCGATGTGAGTTAGACCTTTAAACAGGTCAACATTCACAAGGCCGCAGGGCCAGACGGATTACCAGGACATGTACTCCGAGCACGCGCTGACCAATTGGCAAGTGTCTTCACTGACATTTTCAAATGTAATACCACCATAGTCCCTGTGCCCAAAAGCATGAAGGTAACCTGCCTAATGACTACAGACCTGTAGCACTCACGTCTGTAGCCATGAAGTGCTTTGAAAGGCTGGTCATGGCTCACATCAACACCATTATCCCAGAAACCCTAGACCCACTCCAATTTGCATACCGCCCCAACAGATCCACAGATGATGCAATCTCTATTGCACTCCACATTGCCCTTTCCCACCTGGACAAAAGGAACACCTACGTGAGAATGTTATTCATTGACTACAGCTCAGCGTTCAACACCATAGTGCCCTCAAAGTTCATCACCAAGCTAAGGACCCTGGGACTAAACACCTCCCTCTGCAACTGGATCCTGGACTTCCTAACGGGCCGCCCCCCAGGTGGTAAGGGTAGGTAACAACACATCTGCCACGCTGATCCTCAACACGGGGGCCCCTCAGGGGTGCGTGCTCAGTCCCCTCATGTACTCCCTGTTCACCCATGACTGCATGGCCAGGCATGACTCCAACACTATCAAGTTTGCCGACAACACAACAGTGGTAGGCCTGATCACCGCCGACAACGATGAGACAGCCTATAGGGAGGAGGTCAGAGACCTGGCCGTGTGGTGCCAGGATAAGAACCTCTCCCTCAACGTGATCAAGACAAAGGAGATGATTGTGGACTACAGGAAAAGAAGGACCGAGCACGCACCCATTCTAATCGACGGGGCTGTAGTGGAGCAGGTTGAGAGCTTCAAGTTCCTTGGTGTCCACATCACCAACAAACTATCATGGTCCAAACACACCAAGACAGTCGTGAAGAGGGCATGACAAAGCCTATTCCCCCTCAGGAGACTGAAAAGATTTGGCATGGGTCCTAGATCCTCAAAAAGTTCTACAGCTGCACCATCGAGAGCATCCTGACTGGTTGCATCACTGCCTGGTATGGCAACTGCTCGACCTCCGACCGCAAGGCACTACAGAGGGTAGTGCATATGGCCCAGTACATCACTGGGGCCAAGCTTCCTGCCATCCAGGACCTCTATACCAGGAGGTGTCAGAGGAAGGCCCTAAAAATTGTCAAAGACTCCAGCCACCCTAGTCATAGACTGTTCTCTCTGCTACCGCACGGCAAGCGGTACCGGAGCGCCAAGTCTAGGTCCAAAAGGCTTCTTAACAACTTCTACCCCCAAGCCATGAGACTGCTGAACAGCTACCTGGACTATTTGCATTGTCCCCCCCCCTTTTACGCTGCTGCTACTCTCTGTTTATTATTTACATTTTAAATGTTCAGTCATTTAGCAGACGCTCTTATCCAGAGCAACTTACAGTTAGTGAGTGCATACATTTTCATACTGGACCCCCGTGGGAATCGAACCCACAACCATGGCATTGCAAGCGCCATGCTCTACCAACTGAGCTACACGGAGGGCTGCATTATCTATGCATAGTCACTTTAACTATACCTACATGTACATATTACCTCAATTACCTCGACTAACCGGTGCCCCCGCACATTGACTCTGTACCGGTACCCCCTGTATATAGCCTCGTTACTGTTATTTTTACTGTTATTTTACTGCTTTTATTTTTTACTTATCTATTGTTTACTTAACACTTATTTTTCTTAAAACTGCATTGTTGGTTAAGGGCTTGTAAGTAAGCAATTCACTGTAAGGTCTACACCTGTTGTATTCAGCGCATGTGACAAATAAAATTTGATTTGATTTGAGTGTAAGTGATAGAGGAATTATGATTATGACTAAAATTGTTCCACCCAATACTGATGATGACCGTGTGAACTGTGTTAGGGTTATCATTACAAACCCACTAACAGAGGGGGTGAGTTAGAAACTGCTGAGACAAACATTCCAGGAGGGAGGAGACTTAGAAACTATTTAAACATTCTATACTTTGGAAATGTACAAACCGCCTAAAGGTGGGAGGAGCAAAGTTCCTTTGTGTGAAGGGGTATAAAAGGCGATGTGTGTGTGTTTTGGCGGGAGAGCTCTCCATGATTAAATAATATAGATCTTTCTTGCTGGTTGTGGACCTTTGTTTAATTCATGATTAAAACCAGAGCCTTAAACCCTCTGGTAATTATTCAGAGCATTAAGTTTAATTAGAGAGAGAAATTCTTGTGACAGTAAGTCAAAATAACAACCATGCTGGTTAACCCATAGCCAATGTGGCTAATGCCTGGGCTAGCCATCTCATTTGGCCGGTAATGGTGGGACGACACACTGGCTGTCGCTGTGATGAATTCTGCTTATTTGATGTGAATCTCCAGCAGGGTCAGAGTTCACCGTTAGATCAGCCACAGCAGTTAGACCTCAATACTCTGATATGATCGATGCACCATTTCCAAAAGTAACAACCTGGCTTTAATACATAACAATCCCTTCACACACCATTAAACTGGCCGCAGTGTACATGTCATTATCGATTCTCAAAGGCTACATGGGCTGTGAACGTTCCTGATGCCCTTCAGATATATCAGTCCACATCACTCTTATATGGGCTGTGATGCTTAGAGAAGGCTTTCCTCTGCACAATGGTAAATCAATCATAATCTTATTCATCTTATTATGTATAGTATGTTTACACTAACCAAAACTGAGTTTTAGTAATGACATACTTGTCATGTGACAACCTTCACAGCTATTTGTTTAGGTTAAGTTTCAGTTGAGTTTATTCATGCTGTACATAATGGCAGCTAAGCGCTGAATTGCTGTGCACAGTACTACCCTAATATTTTAGCTAATACTAAGATGTAATTACACTATCCTTTAGATGGGATATCAGCCAAAGATTCTGTAGAAAAAACATTGGAGATCTAAGTAGTGAGGGACTAAAAGCTTAGTGCCCCGATTCGTCCTTCCCAGATCTGGTTTGGCAGTATTTCAGTATGGCATTAAAAGAGCTGTGTTCGTCGTCACCGGCTTACTAGCCACTGCCGCTTCATATATCATCATTCCATTTGTCAATTACACACACCTGGTTCTTATCCCCTCATTAGTCTGTGTATAAGTGTTCCCTCTGCCCCCTTGTCCTTGTGGGTGATTGTTTATTGTGAGAGTAGTGTAGCTTGGTGGAGCTACTCGTACCATGTATTGCCGGGGTAGATTTTTCCCCTGTGCCTGTATATTGTTGGAGCTACCCGTACCTTGTATTGCCAGGGTAGATGGTTTCCCCTGTGCCTGTTTTCTGTTGTCGCTATCAAGCGCAATTGTGTACAACGGAATAAACTCTGTATTCGGTGATATACCCTCCTGCGCCTGACTCCTTCTATCACACTCATCACAGAGTCACCCACCCGCTATGGAGTCAGCGGGAGAGGAGCGCATGCCTGGAGTCGTGGCACGGGTCCAGGAGCATTCCACGATGCTGGCCAGCTTGGGGGAAGCGATGGATCGGGTGCTTCAGGTCGTCCAACGCCTGGAGAGGAGAGGACCCGATCTGTCGAGACCAGCTGGCCAACCGGATCCAGCCACCTACACCCCAGCACCTGGAGGGATCCAGATATCCCGACCACGGGCGTTCGACAGGACGGCGGCTCTCTGCCAAGGATTCCTCCTCCAACTGGAGCTCTACTTCTCCAGCATCAGGCCGGCCCCATCGGAGCGGGAGAAGGTGTCCGTCCTCGTTTCCTGCCTCTCGGGGGAAAACCCTGGAGTGGGCCAACACGGTTTGGAACAAAGGAGGAGCCGCGTTGGAGAACTACGGGGAGTTCGCTCGCCTCTTTTGGGCTGTCTTCGCATTGGACTTCGCATTGGAGTTTCGGACTCTGGCAGCGGGGTCCGGGTGGAACGAGTGGGCCCTGATTGATCATTTCCGGTGCCATCTGCGGGAGGACGTCCGACGGGAGCTAGCCTGCCAGGACACCATGTTGTCTTTCACTCAACTGGTGGACATGGCCATCCGTTTGGACAACCTGCTGGCAGCCAGAGGAGGTCCTGGTAGGGGTCTGCCCGTTTCCACCCCGGACGACTCGGATCCCGAGCTAATGGAGCTGGGTGGAGGCGCCGTCTGAGAGAGCGGAGGACGACAGCAACAGTGCCACTCTGGTGGCACGAAGGGACAGTACACCACACGTCGTCGTCAACGCTCTTTTGGGTCTGGAGGCGGCAGGCAGGGCACTCTCGCATCACCCCAGGTATCGAACACCCACACTCGTTCAGATCTACTTTCCCGATCACATGGTAGTTCCCCAGTGTAAGGCGCTATTCGATTCAGGCGCAGCTGGGAACTTTATGGACAGGGCATTCTCACACCGTCAAGGCATTTCATTGGTTCCCCTATCCATTCCACTCCCCATCAGAGCACTTGATAGTCAACGATTAGGGTCCGGGTTTGTTAAGGAAGTTACTGTACCAGTCACCATGATCACCCAGGAGACTCATTGTGAGCAGGTTACTTTTTCGATTATTGAGTCTCCTGCTTTCCCTGTGGTATTAGGTATCCCTTGGCTAGCACTCCACAACCCCACCTTCTCATGGCCGCAGAGGGTTCTCACGGGGTGGTCGCGAGAGTGTCAGGGTAGGTGTCTAGGTGTTTCCGTTGTTGCAACCACAGTTGAAAGTCCAGACGGTACATCCACCGTGCGGATTCCACCCGAATACCTAGATTTGGCGCATGCATTTTCTAAGACGCAGGCGACAAAATTACCACCTCATCGGGCGGGGGTTTGCGCGATAAACCTTTGGGTAGACGCTGTACCTCCCAGGAGTCATGTGTACCCCCTGTCGCAGGCTGAAGTGGAGGGACGTATATACCCCTGAACCGAGTCCCTGGTTCAGGGGTATATACGTCCCTCCACTTCACCCGCCTCCTCGAGTTTCTTCTTTGGGAAGAAGAAAGACGGTGGTCTGCGCCCATGCATTGATTATCAATCACTGAACAAGGAGACGATAAGATTTAGTTATCCTCTCCCCCTCATTCCTTCAGTGATTGAGTCAATGCATGGGGCGTGCTTCTTCACCAAATTAGATCTCAGGAGTGCATACAACCTGGTGCGTGTTCGGGAGGGGGATGAGTGGAAGACAGCATTCAGCACAACCACGGGGCATTATGAATACCTGGTGACGCCCTACAGTTTGATGAATGCTCCATCCGTCTTCCAGTCCTTTGTGAACAAGGTGTTTCGGGACATGCTTGGTCGCGGTGTAGTGGTCTACATCGATGACATCCTGGTGTATTCCGCCACGCGCGCCGAGCATGTGTCCCTGGTTCGCAAAGTACTGGCCCGACTGTTGGAAAATGACCTTTATGCCAAGGCAGAGAAGTGTATGTTTTTCCAGCAGTCCGTCTCCTTCCTCGGATACTGCATTACCACCTCAGGTGTAGAGATGGAGGGAGATCGCATTTCAGCCGTGCGTAATTGACCGACTCCAACCACAGTTAAGGAGGTGCAGCACTTCCTTGGCTTTGCCAACCTTGCTCCGCGTCCTCCTCCGCGTCCTCCGGGGTCGGAGCGCTGCTGGAGCTGCGCGTCAAGGGGGGGGGGGTAGTGTCACGACTTCCGCCGAGGCTGCCTCCCCTCCTTGTTCGGGCAGGCTTCGGCGTTCGTCGTCACCGGCTTACTAGCCACTGCCGCTCCATATATCATCATTCCATTTGTCTTGTCTTGTCAATTACACACACCAGGTTCTTATCCCCTCATTAGTCTGTGTATAAGTGTTCCCTCTGCCCCCTTATCCTTGTGGGTGATTGTTTATTGTGAGAGTAGTGTAGCTCGGTGGAGCTACTCGTACCTTGTATTGCCGGGGTAGATTTTTCCCCTGTGCCTGTTTTCTGTTGGTGCTATCCAGCGCAATTGTGTACGACGGAATAAACTCTGTATTCGGTGATATACCCTCCTGCGCCTGACTCCTTCTATCACACTCATCACAGGCTGTATATTTCAGCTTGGCCTTAAGAGCAGTATCAAGGTGCACAGCAGGAAAGGGGAAGTGACAGAAATGCTGTGATCCTCATTAATATTCACTGAAGAGACTAAGGTTTAGCAAAACATCATCACTGCTGATGAACTGCAGGTCACAGCAAGACCTACGATTTTCCAGGCGTTTGGATCCCGGGTTTGATTTTACAAGCATGTTAACTCTAGATATGGTGTCTTGCCGAGGCAGTAATTATTGGTAATGAGTCTAATTGTGCGGTGTGAGGCTAATGGTTGCGTCTGACTCTACCATAACAACACTCCCCTGAACCAGTACCATAGTATTATGGTGGTGTAGCAGATGGCTAAGTTACCATCGTTACTGCCTTCCTGAGACATGAAGTAGTGCTACCTCTGATCGCTAACACACTGGCTTGTAGAGTATGTTCTAGCGTGGTGTGGGTTCGAATCCCGGGTCCGCAGGGGCTGGGTTGGACTGCATTATACATAACCCTAAGCCATGAGGGTTCCCTATAGGTTTATCTGATTCAAGGCCACTATAACACAATGAACTCTGTTAAGATGGCTGTTGTTTCAGACCATATCATTACCTTTGAGACATCAACAAACATCTTGGGGTCAGAGACATATAGATATGTTATTATATGGCTCTATATGTTGTGTGTCAATTTCAAAGCATGAAACGCTTGATAGATGTGGTTGGTCAGAGATTCCAGAATGTGGCCTGGTCTCTAATTGACCAATAAACAGCATAAAAGGAGACTCTCTGGCCTCTAATTAATGTATTTCTCCTGTTCCACCAACCAGAGTGATGCTCTGTCTGTCCTCAGCTCAAGTCCTGCCTGCCCATCGACATTATGGACAATTTCCCTTATTGATGTCCCACATTACTCTTGTGGGCAATGACCTACCTAATAGTGAATGAAGGCATGTCATACAGATAATGGCCTCTTAGGGTATCACCAATAGACTATTAGATAATGCTAATATTACCTGCAACTACATGACAAATGTCTGCAGATAGACTTCAAAAGCTGGCGTTTGAGTCACAGCTAGGGCCAAAAGGAATTGTATTTCAGTCAGTCAATACACTTCTAAGTCGATGGTGTGTGTGTGACAGTGTGAGTGTGTATTGTTTGTTAGTGTGTGTGTGTGTGTGTGTCTCTGTGTGTGTGTGTGTGTGTGTGTGTGTGTGTGTGTGTGTGTGTGTGTGTGTGTGTGTGTGTGTGTGTGTGTGTGTGTGTGTGTGTGTGTGTGTGTGTGTGAGTGAGTGAGTGAGTGAGTGAGTGATGTAGCAAATTGTCCATTTGCGGTATATCCGATGGGCTCAGGGATATCATTAGTCACAGCGTGCTCCCTCTCATTAAATGGCCCAGTCGCCATGGCAGCCTCACAAAGGCCAGCCCCTCCCCCCAGCGCATGGAGAGTGACTGGCCAATTAGAGCAATGCACAGTGACATGCAGTCTGCTGTGATTACAGCTCTAAGGAGAGGAGAGCCACGCAGAGGAAAACCATGCACCAGCATGCCCCTCTACAGATCCCTCTGTCTACCTCCAAACAAGCACAGTGACTGTCGGTGTGCCTGCCAGACCCTGGAGGCTGGAGGTTATGTCTGCTGAGAGAGTAAGCAGGGCACCCTCGTCCCTCTATTAATACTCCCAACCTGTCCGCTGCCATCAGGAGAGTTTAGATAGGTTGCCTGCAGAGAGAGGGGGAGCAGTAATTAACTACATTACACAAAAACATCTGTGGCACAACCACGCTGTGATGCAGATCCTGCAGGTAAGCGGATAACCGTAAGAAAAATTGAGAATTGTGACTTTTGTGATAGAGGCACCAAATTTCACACACAGATAGGAAAAGTCCTTAGAAGTGTTTTAGCTATAGTGGCATGGCAGATGTTTTATATTACCCCCCTGGCAGCCATTTCCTATACATGTATTTTAAGGACTTCAGGAGATGTTGCCAGTGGTTCTGTGTTTCACCTGTGAGGTGGCCATTTTGTGGTGCCCATGGAGACAGACGAGGAGAGTGAAAAGAGCCCTCTAATCAGACCAACTTGAGGAGACGATTACAGAGAATATTCCACATAGTCATTCATACTCATGTTTTCACTGCAGATTCTTCCTCTCACACACTGGACACTACGACAACCTAACACAGACACACCTACGCACTGACACGCCCACACATACTGGACACTACAACACATACACACCTACGCACTGACATGTCCACACATACTGGACACTACAACACATACACACCTACGCACTGACATGTCCACACATACTGGACACTACAACACATACACACCTACGCACTGACATGTCCACACATACTGGACACTACAACACATACACACCTACGCACTGACATGTCCACACATACTGGACACTACAACACATACACACCTACGCACTGACATGTCCACACATACATAGAGAGCAGAGAGCAGCTCCTCCAGGGCTATTCTGAAGCAATCGGCAGAGTTAAACGGCACTTTACGTTTTTTTGTAAGCCACAAAAGAGAAAAGAGAAAGAAAGAGAAGAACATTCTGTCTGGGTAGATGGAGCCATTGGTCTCTCTCTCTGCGTACATCTTTGTGTTTCTGGGTGAATGGTTCACTGCTTTTTGATAATAAAAACCACAGAAAAAATACATCACTTTCTCCAGGCAATGCTCTGCTTACATTGACCACAAAACAAACAACGATGCTGAACAAAAAGCTGGGAATTCAAAATGTATCTTACATTTGTACTGAGTGTTCCTTATGAATAAAGCTGCATCAGTTTACCAATTCTTCTCTGTTACTTATAAGCAAAGAGGGGTATTATTTTCCCTTTACCCTGAGGACATGGGGGATGGAGGGAGGGGAGACATGGAATGCAGTAACTGAGTAATGAGTTAATAGCTGGTCAATTATCTGAGTGGAGGGAGAAAATAAATGGAAGTAAAGCTATAGGCAGTGTATTTATTCTCTGATAGTTATTTTTAGTCACGCAACATTAACCCCAAAGAATAGAGGAAAGGGGGAGAGGGAGTAAAAGTAATACACATAAACATTGCACACACTTGCAAATAGAAACACTCTTAACCACACACACAAGCACAAACACATCAACATAAAATAATCTGATACCAGACACAATGGCACCTGTGCTGCTTGTTGTAATTTCTGTCACGACTTGAGGAAAAACATTTATTTCTCTCTTTCTTCCCCTCTGTTTGTATCTCTCTCTCTCTCTCTACCTCTGTATCTCTCTCGCTCTACCTCTGTATCTCTCTTCCTGTCTTTCTCTTCTCTCTCTCTGGGCTCTATTTTAACAAACCTAATGCAATTGTAAATATTAGAGCTGGCGGTAGAGTTATAGGTTCAGGGGTGTGTCAGAAATATTTTTGCTATTTTCACAAACTGAATTATGGGCGCAGTAGCTGGCAGTGGTGCGAAAGGGCTGGGTTATGAAGAATAAACAAGTTGGGGGTGTGTTGACTCTTGGCCCATCATTGGCCAATCAGAACCTGCTCCATGGCTAAATATGTGGTTGCTTCAAGTTGTGTATTTACGGTCTTTTATGTATTAAATTGTCATCAACTCCAACTCGAATGTAAGTCCTTTATAGCCTAGTTCGTTAAATAGCCTGCCCCATATTTGCTAAATACTGTATGTTGAACATTGTTCTAATTGAAAGAGAGAGGAGAAAGAGCGGGTTGAAGGGTAAGGGGTGAAGTTGATATGGTATCAAAGCCACAGGAGCAGCAGAAAAAAGCTGTTAGCGGGAGCGCACCGTGCCTTAATCGATTGTGAACAGTGCTGCAGAGCACAGCCAATCACAACGGATCCCAGAGACTTCTCTGGGTTAGAGCACTTACACGCTGTCTGCCGCCCGATCAGTGAAAGGAAAGAAGGAGAAGAGTGAAAGAGACAGAGGCAGAAAAAAACAAAGAGATGGAGAGAAAGAGGGAGTTGGAGAAGATTTAGGCTCAGCTATTCTATTTGAGTGACCTTGACTTGAGAGAGCTTGTTTGGGTTCTAAGCTCAGACTGTGTGTGTGTGTGGGCGTGCGTGTGTGTGCATGAGCGCAGTCTGTTTGTGTGGGGGTTTTGTGCAGTTGGCATCAGAAAAGTCCAACTCAGAGATGACCTCTAAGAAACATCATGTCACACTGTCTAAAACAGAAACGTCTCATGAAAGTTCATTAAATTGAATTCTAAAATAAGATAAAGGAGCGATCTGAAACCTATTGAGGATATTTTTGGGTTGACAACCAATAGGCTATTAATGACAAGCAGCCAGGCTGACAGCCAGTCACTCAAACACACAGCTGCAGAGCAGCGCCATCAAAACAAGACACTATCTTCTTCTGACACACGTCATTTACATTCCTCTGCCTCTTCCTCTCTATCCAGCTCATTTCTTGTTGTAAAACCCAATATGGAGGTGGTTCTTCCTGACAGTCAAGTTGTGACACTGATGGGAGAAATCCCATTAGTCTTGCTTGACTGGGTTCACCTTTTAGAACCATCCCAGTGTAGTTATGAGCAGGAAAGAAAAGATGGCGTGCAAGATTAAGATATCAGGCTCTGTGTTGATATTAGGAGAGAAGGCAAAGAGAGAGAGAGCTCCATAGGGAGATACAGTGAGGGAAAAAAGTATTTGATCCCCTGCTGATTTTGTACATTTGCCCACTGACAAAGACATGATCAGTCTATAATTTTAATGGTAGGTTTATTTGAACAGTGAGAGACAGAATAAAAACAAAAAAATCCAGAAAAACGAATGTCAAAATTTTTATTAATTGATTTGCATTTTAATGAGGGAAATAAGTATTTGACCCCTCTGCAAAACATGACTTAGTACTTGGTGGCAAAAACCTTGTTGGCAATCACAGAGTTCAGACGTTTCTTGTAGTTGGCCACCAGGTTTGCACACATCTCAGGAGGGATTTTGTCCCACTCCTCTTTGCAGATCTTCTCCAAGTCATTAAGGTTTCGAGGCTAACGTTTGGCAACTCGAACTTTCAGCTCCCTCCACAGATTTTCTATGGGATTAAGGTCTGGAGACTGGCTCGGCCACTCCAGGACCTTAATGTGCTTCTTCTTGAGCCACTCCTTTGTTGCCTTGGCCGTGTGTTTTGGGTCATGGTCATGCTGGAATACCCATCCACGACCCATTTTCAATGCCCTGGCTGAGGGAAGGAGGTTCTCACCCAAGATTTGATGGTACATGGCGCCGTCCATCGTCCCTTTGATGCAGTGAAGTTGTCCTGTCCCCTTAGCAGAAAAACACCCCCAAAGCATAATGTTTCCACCTCCATGTTTGACTGGGGATGGTGTTCTTGGGGTCATAGGCAGCATTCCTCCTCCTCCAAACACTGCGAGTTGAGTTGATGCCAAAGAGCTCGATTTTGGTCTCATCTGTCCACAACACTTTCACCCAGTTCTCCTCTGAATCATTCAGATGTTCATTGGCAAACTTCAGACGGGCCTGTATATGTGCTTTCTTGAGCAGGGGGACCTTGCGGGCGCTGCAGGATTTCAGTCCTTCACGGCGTAGTGTGTTACCAATTGTTTTCTTGGTGACTATGGTTCCAGCTGCCTTGAGATCATTGACAAGGTCCTCCCGTGTAGTTCTGGGCTCATTACTCACCGTTCTCATGATCATTGCAACTCCACGAGGTGAGATCTTGCATGGAGCCCCAGGCTGAGGGAGATTGACAGTTATTTTGTGTTTCTTCCATTTGCGAATAATCGCACCAACTGTTGTCACCTTCTCACCAAGCTGCTTGGCGATGCTCTTGTAGCCCATTCCAGCCTTGTGTAGGTCTACAATCTTGTCCCTGACATCCTTGGAGAGCTCTTTGGTCTTGGCCATGGTGGAGAGTTTGGAATCTGATTGATTGATTGCTTCTGTGGACAGGTGTCTTTTATACAGGTAACAAGCTGAGATTAGGAGCACTCCCTTTAAGAGTGTGCTTGTCACGGTTTACTAAGCCAGAACCCAGAAGCAGACCAGGACAAGGTGAGTTGAAACGAAGGTGAGTATTTATTTAACAGATTCCAAAAACGATGTAGAATAATCCAGGGGACAGAGCGGACGGCGGGGATGAGTTGGTGGAGGTGCAGTGGTAGATCCAAGAATGGCTCGGCAGCCGCCGACAACCAGGCAGGGGTTGGGTGAAGGTTCCGGGAGATTGACTGCAGATAGAAACAAAACGGAGGTAAGTACACGGCAAGCCAACAAGGTGCAAAACAACAAAACTAACGCTAGAAACTCCTAAGGCTGATACACTGACAAACATACTGTTCATGGCTAACGATCCGGCAGGGACTGGATGTTAGGCCAGAGCCTAAGAAGGGTGATGATCAGGACCAGGTGTGCAGATTGCTGATGGGATGCAGGTGCGGAAATCAAGAGAGCTCCCCGGAGCGTTCCCGAACCCTCGGGAAACTGGAGATCACGAACAGAAAAACTAGTCACCAGACAGGACCCGACTCAGACTGCCGGGATCGTTACAGTACCCCCCTCCGACGAACGCCACCGGGCGGACTCCCGGAGCGCCAGGATGGAGGCGGTAGAAGTCACTGATGAGGTCAGCATCTAGGACCTGTCGCCGCGGAATCCAACTCCTCTCTTCAGGACCATACCCCTCCCAGTCCACGAGATACTGGAAACCCCGGCCCCGCCGTCTGGAATCCATGATGCGACGCACCGTGTAGGCAGGACCACCTCCGATCATCCGAGGAGGAGGAGGAGGAGGCGGAGGAGGCAACAGAGGACTGAGGAAGACAGGCTTGAGGCAGGAGACATGAAAGGTGGGATGGACTCTGAGCGTCCTCGGTAGTTTGAGTCGAACTGCCACTGGATTGATCACCTTCTCCACCACAAACGGACCAATGAACTTCGGTAACAACTTCCTAGACTCAGTCCGTAACGGAAGATCCCGTGTGGCCAACCAAACCCTATCTCCGATGGTATAGGTGGGAGCGGGGATCCGGCGACGATTCGCCTGGAGCTGATACCGGTCCGAAACTCTAAGGAGTGCCCTTCTGGCCCGATGCCAGGTCCGGTGGCAACGACGAATATGGGCCTGAACAGAAGGCACTGAGAGCTCCTTCTCCTGAGAAGGGAACAAGGGAGGTTGGTAGCCATACAGGCACTGGAAGGGAGACATCCCAGTGGCAGATGTAGGGGAGAGTATTGTGGGCATACTCAACCCAAGGCAACTGAGAGACCCAGGAGGTGGGGTTGGAAGAGACCAGGCAGCGTAGCGTGGATTCCATCTTCTGGTTGGCTCTCTCCGCCTGACCATTAGATTGGGGGTGAAAACCAGATGTGAGACTGACTGTAGCTCCAATGGCCAAACAGAAGGACTTCCAGACAGCAGAGGTAAACTGAGGGCCACGGTCGGAAACGATATCACTGGGCAACCCGTGGACCCTGAAAACCTCCCTAACCAGGATCTCGGACGTCTCCGAGGCAGAGGGAAGCTTGGCAATTGGCACAAAGTGGGCGAACTTGCTGAATCTGTCCACGATAGTCAGAACGACCGTGTTCCCCTCAGAAGCGGGCAACCCAGTGACAAAGTCCAGGGCCAGATGCGACCATGGTCGCGGGGAATAGGAAGGGGGTGAAGTAGTCCAGAGCTGGGCCGATTGGTACTCTTATTCTGCGCACACACTGGACAGGCAGCAACATAACCCCGAGTATCCTCGGCCATGGCAGGCCACCAAAAACGTCTGCGAAGAAACGCCATCGTCCGAGCCACGCCAGGGTGACAAGCCATCTTGCTGGCGTGGGACCATTTGAGGACCGCAGGACGAACCGACTCAGGCACAAACAACCGACCGGGTGGACCGTTACCGGGACCGGGCTGCGTCCGAAGAGCCGCCATCACCTCCTCCTCAATCCTCCACCTAACAGCTCCCACGACGCAGTTCCGGGGGAGAATTGTCTCGGAAACCAGGGACAAATCTGGGGGTTTAGCCTCAATCACCTGACTGGGAACCGAATGGGGACAGGCAGTCTTGAGACAGTTAGCATGACACTCAAGGCTCCAACTCGTTACCTTGCCCGTCACCCAATCGAACGTGGGATTGTGTTCCTTCAGCCAGGGGTATCCAAGGACCAGAGGAACATGGGAAGACGGCAGAATGAAGAATGAAATCATCTCCGAATGATTCCCCGACAACAGCATCTTAACCGGTTCAGTCCTCATCGTGATACGTGCCAGACTACTGCCGTTCAGAGTGGTCGCTTCAATGGCTTCCGGCAATTGCTCCTTGGAAAGCCCCAGCTGTTCCACCAACTCGGCATCAAGAAAGCTTCCATCGGCACCTGAATCGATAAAAGCGTTAATCGCTAAGCTCTGATTCCTGTTCACAAGGGTAGCCGGGAAACGGGGTCTGACAGAGGTACTGAGAGGTTGAAACTGGCTCGCTAAAAGTCCTCCCAACTTTAGCGAGCCGGGCAGTTTGACGACCGCCGGGAACAAGTGGAGATGTAGTGTCCCGAGCTACCACAGTAGAGGCAGCAGTTGGTCTTACGTCTATGTTGACGCTCCTCCTTGGTTAACCCGTGCCGCCCCACTTGCATGGGTTCAGAATCGGGGGAGAGGACCTCTCCACTAATCCTTTGTGGTGGAGAATGATCGACGTGTTCTGGTCCACCACCCGACCCGACTGGGAACTGAGAAGCTGATCGATTGGACGGACCCCATTGCTTCTCCCTCCTTCGCTCTCGGACTCGATTATCCACCCGAATAGACAAGGCTACCAAGCTGTCCAGGTCACTAGGCTCCGGATAGGAGATCAACTCATCCTTGAGCTGCTCCGACAGACCCTGGTAAAAGGCCGCTTGCAGAGACTCCTCATTCCACCCACTCTCCACAGCCAACGTCTTGAACTCGATCACGAAGTCGGCCACGCTGCGAGTTCCTTGGTGAAGCGAAAACAGGCGCCTAGCTGCGTCCCTCCCTCGGACGGAATGGTCGAAGAGCTTCCTCATCTCGGCCGTGAACCCCTGGTATGAAGCCATGCAGGGGTCTTGTCGTTCCCAAACGGCTGAAGCCCACTCCAGCGCTCGACCACGCAGCAACTCAATCACAAAGGCTATCCTAGCCTTGTCTGTGGCATAAGAGTAGGGCTGTAGATCGAACACTAACCCACACTGCATAAGGAAAGAACGGCATCTTCCCAGCTCCCCCTCATATTTATCCGGCGTCGGAACCTTGGGCTCACGGAAGGACACAGCTCCAGACGCGGCAGGCGAGATGGGTGAAACCGGTAGTGGATCCTCCACCGGAAACTTGCGCTGGTTCTGGACCTCCGTCAGGCCGGTAGAAAGGTTCGAACTGCCAACGCGATCTCCTGTAGCTCCGTGCTATGATGGCCCAACATCTTCTCCTGATGGGTAATGGCATGGCGAACAGAGTCCAGGTCCGCTGGGTTCATTACTGGCCGGATCGTTCTGTCACGGTTTACTAAGCCAGAACCCAGAAGCAGACCAGGACAAGGTGAGTTGAAACGAAGGTGAGTATTTATTTAACAGATTCCAAAAACGATGTAGAATAATCCAGGGGACAGAGCGGACGGCGGGGATGAGTTGGTGGAGGTGCAGTGGTAGATCCAAGAATGGCTCGGCAGCCGTCGACAACCAGGCAGGGGTTGGGTGAAGGTTCCGGGAGATTGACTGCAGATAGAAACAAAACGGAGGTAAGTACACGGCAAGCCAACAAGGTGCAAAACAACAAAACTAACGCTAGAAACTCCTAAGGCTGATACACTGACAAACATACTGTTCATGGCTAACGATCCGGCAGGGACTGGATGTTAGGCCAGAGCCTAAGAAGGGTGATGATCAGGACCAGGTGTGCAGATTGCTGATGGGATGCAGGTGCGGAAATCAAGAGAGCTCCCCGGAGCGTTCCCGAACCCTCGGGAAACTGGAGATCACGAACAGAAAAACTAGTCACCAGACAGGACCCGACTCAGACTGCCGGGATCGTTACAGTGCTCCTAATCTCAGCTCGTTACCTGTATAAAAGACACCTGGGAGCCAGAAATCTTTCTGATTGAGAAGGGGGTCAAAACCTTATTTCCCTCATTAAAATGCAAATCAATTTATAACATTTTTGACATGCATTTTTCTGGATTTTTTTGTTGTTATTCTGTCTCTCACTGTTCAAATAAACCTACCATTAAAATTATAGACTGATCATTTTTTTGTCAGTGGGCAAACATACAAAATCAGCAGGGGATCAAATACTTTTTTCCCTCACTGTATAAGAGGGTTTGAATATCCCCCACTGGCAATGTGATATTCTTGTCATCTTAGAGAGGGTGTAGATTTCATCAAGTAATACCATGTATTGGCATACTGTCACACGCACACACACAAACATGATTTCTAGTGAATGTAGAAAGCAATAGAGCCACAGTAGGCCTACCATCAATCATGAAGCTCACTCAGACAAGTTGGTTGATGCCAACTTGATGATAACACAGGGTAAACCCTACCTCTTTGGTGAAGTATGCAGGGTATTTTCCATGGAATGCCAAGCTATGCTGCACCTTCCACAAGGATCTGAAGTGCCATAAAAAAGGGCCTAATCACAGCTTCAAGTGTGAGTGTGGTTCTGGTCAAGGGCATGCGGTCAATAAGCAGAACTGCCAATTTAAATGGTTGTCGGTTGTCTAGGAAACAGGTGCAGAAATCTGGGATTTGTATGGTGGCTGGGTAGAGAAGCCTGGGAGGGAGCATTTAGCAGCAACTCTTTAGATCAACAGCAAGGAGACAGAATGTCACCCAGTCACACACAGGAGCCCCAACATAACACGCTCTAGCAGAACCACTGCAGCACCAATAACAAAATCAGACTGCTATAGAGATGTTTATGCTCCACATAAGGAATAATATGAAAGGTTTCATACTTTAGTTACCGGAGTACCTGAATTTCATATGTTCAGTGGTATCTTTTGTTTTCAAGTTGATGTGTAATATCCCATACTAGTGTGTTTAAAAATGTTTGATTTTAAAAGTACATTGAAAACCAGATCTCTACTGAAATTATGAGGATAACAGTTCCGGGCTAAAACCTCTTTCTAGCACTTGATCAGGTACATACTTCACAACATGTAGTACGGTTAACCTATGGCTGATGTTTGCTTTTGGGTATAAACATCAGTTTTTGCTAGGGGGCCCCCAACATTGTACATTTCTTAAGAACTTGGTCCGGGTCTCAACTTACTGTTGAGAGTTAGAATAGTAGAATTCATGGGTTGCATGTTTCGTCACAATATTGTTTTGAACGTTTGCTTTGGACTGATGCCCAACTGAGCATTCTGCTCAATGCATCGTCAATGAGCGCTGATGAAGATTTCAGCAAAAGTGCATTACAGTGGCTTGAAAATACTATGACATTCAAAAGGAGGCAAATAATTAGTATGAAAACCTTTTGTCATCATTTTGATGTTGCCAGATTGACTTCAGATGAAATATAACGTTAGCTATTTAGCTAAGATTGAGGGGAGGCCACCGGATTTTAGCTAGCTAACGTTAGCATTGCTAGCTACTGTATTTTTGACTAACTTTACTAGCTAATGACAACATTGCCATCTGTCTAAAGTAAATTTGATGACATGATAATGCTGGCAAAGTTGTTTCCTACTAAATATTTGACTACTTTAGCAATGTCATCGTATTTCCAGGCACTATAGTGTAATTTAGACTAAATAGTAGTTAGCCTCCATCCAGAATGACTGGGCTTATCACCACTTTAGGGCACCACTATGGCGCCGTCGGCAGAGGGCGGCTTGAGAACTTTCATAACAATGGCATGACGCAACCAAGTGACAGAGTGTAAACCTATGAACACACAAGGTGCAATTTCGAAATTCTGTAGTGCATCAGCAGTTTTTATCTTGTTATGTGAGTCACTGACAGTCACTCAATTAGCCTATGTCAGCTAAACAATTTTAGATGAGTCTAGCCATCTATCTAAACCTTGTAACCATGGCAGAATTACCGACCAGGTACACCAGGCACATGCCCAGGGGCCCTGACCTCCAAGGGGCCCACATTGATTTTGTTAGTCACTCTAACTCAGATACCATATGAACATGACATAAGTCATGGCAAAATCTTTAGAATTGCTGGACATTAGCCTTTAAAACCGTCAAAAGAGGGGCCACTAAAATGTTTTGTCCACGAGGTGGGGGGGCCCCCTAACCAAATCTCACTTAGGGCCCCCAAAAGCTAGGGCTGGCCCTGACAGAATGAGCACCAATACTAATGCTCCGACATTGCTTACATTTACATTTACAATTTAGTCATTTAGCAGACGCTCTTATCCAGAGCGACTTACAGTTAGTGAGTGCATACATCTTATCCTAATATTTATATATTTCTTAATTCCATTCTTTTACTTTTAGATTTGTGTGTATTGTTGTGCATTGTTAGATATTACTGCACTGTTGGAGCTAGGAACACAAGCATTTTGCTACACCCGCAATAACATCTGCTAAATATGTGTATGCGACCAATAGCATTTGATTTGATTTAGAAGAAGAGGAAGAATACTTTATTGTACATTTTCTTAGAAGTACATAGAGGTTTTTGGAATGATGACAAAACCAACATTTCACGGTATTTGCTGCACAATCCACAATACAAAATAGATTCAAAAACTATATCTGAGCTCTAAATATATGAACTCTAATTATAATTGTGATAACATGCTGATGTATTGTGGGTTTTATTGGTATGAAAGACGATGCGGCTAATAAATCACACATACATGACTGGCAACCAAAATGGCAGGAAAATATTTAAGTAGGGACTTCACCTAGGCAGCACTACTGAGAGAGACCATCCACCTGCAGGAAACATCAGCACCCAGTTTCACCTGTTGGGTTACATTAACTACTACTGCCCCCTGGTGTGCAAATAGGAGAGGACTGAGATGTGTACCTGCTAGGATGGTGTACCTCAATTAAGAATATGGACAGAGAATAATATTTTCACAGTCATAAGCATCATGTAAATTAAATAGAATGATAATCTCAGTCATCACTGATAAGTTGACAGTGCTATATATTTTTAAGTTGAAGAATTACATATAAATACTGTAGCACCAATTCTCCTTCATTCAATTGGAGCTTGAAGCTGCAACTGAATACTAATGAAAGAACAGTTACAACAGAGCAATATCACACTTTTCTGGCAGGCCTATTGAGAGATGTTTTTTGTTTTTTTCCTTCCTTAGACATATTGGCTACTATGGGGAGACACGTTCGTTCACCTTTAAAGAAAATACAGTTTAAAAATGATAACAATTAAATCTAAAACGTTAATGTTTTATGACACCCTTTATAAAAGCTAACTCTTTGGTAGGAAAATAAATATGGCTGCTCACCCAGGAGCCACTTACATTATATTGACTGTACAGCTGAACTAACAGTTCTTCTTCCTGGAAAAGGATGACGTTCCCCTGAGAGTTTCATGTCCCTGTAGTGACAGATAGACATGTCAGCACTTCCAGAAAAACCCTGCTGCCTCCTCCATCCTCCCCACCCTCCCCCAACCCCACTCTCACTCACATCACAGGTCAGCTATCATGAGGACGACAGTGAAACATCCATACACCCATGTGTTAGCTAGGATTTCTAGTAACACTCTGATTTCACTCCTTGTAGGCTAATGTCTTCCCCTCCTTCTCGCTCATGCATACACAGACAGACATGAATTTGGTCTTATATTCTCAAGGCTAGATTAATTGAGTGCTGATGCTGTGCGAGAGATGCAGATACACTGGGACAGATCAGATCCTTGTAACTTTACAGAGTGGTGTGTGGACGGCTTGACGTTGCTCTGGTGTTGCTGAACTGCGAAGGGGAGATAGGCCACGGGCATGACTTTGACGGGGATGTTTCAAATCCAATTGCCATGGTCCTGTCCCAGCTTGGCCTCGCTATCAGAGCAGATAACGTGCTCTAGTAAAGGTTACTATGTAACTGTGACATTTCTGTTGAGACTGAACAATAAGCATTCCTGGGATTCCTGGACTAATACTGCATTTATGTAAGGATGTGTGTTCATGTGTGTATTGTGTGTGTGCAAGTGGGTGTATTTAGTTAAAGTAAATTAAATGGTACATTTTATACAATGTAAAATGTGTGTGTCAATGGTTACTGTACTCAATAAGAGTCATAATTACTATACAAGACATGTGGGGAATGGTCCATGAAAACCTAAACAGCTGTGCTCTCTGCTATTACAAACAAAGGTTTATTCTGTGCTCTAAAAAGGGATTTTTCTCTCAGAGTCATGTTTGGAGGGGCTTCAAGTTAATTAAAAGCGCAAGGCAAGCTGAATCTCCAAGAAGGAAATCAGAAATATGATAAGACAGACAAAATTTGACTGAATTGTGTATAAAAACATTATTGGTATAGAAATATGCAACAACAAAAAAATCTAATCTCTCTCTATCATCTTCTCTCTTCCTCTCTGTCCCTGGTTGGAGCTGTATCCGATTGTGGGTTGAGATCAATGAGTTCTTTAAAAGACAGAGCATACGTATTATAGGAAGCAGTAGGGATGTTACAGAGATGTTTGCTGTTTCTTACACTTTTCTTAATAATGTGCAGGTCAATCTCTCCCGGATCAAAGTAGAGGAGAGATTGACGTCATCATTACTTGTATTTGTGAGAAGTATTGACATGTTGAATGCACCGAGCTGTCTGTTTAAACTACTAGCACATAGCTCAGACACCAATGCACACCCTACAAGACATGCCACCAGAGGTCTTTTCACAGTCCCCAAGTCCAGAACAGACTATGGGAGGCGCACAGTACTACATAGAGCCATGACTTCATAGAGCTCTATTCCACATCAAGTAACTCATGCAAGCAGTAAAATTTTATTTACAAAACAGATAAAAATACACCTTATGGAACAGCGGGGACTGCGAAGAGACACACACACACAGGCACAGACACACGCATACACACACACACGATAACATATGCACTATACACACATGTACACATGGATTTTGTGTTGTTGATACAGTGCCTTCAGAAAGTATCCATACCCCTTGACTTATTCCACATTTTGTTGTGTTACAGCCTTTATTAAAAATGGATTAAATTGGGTTTTTTCTCACCCATCTACACACAGTACCCCATTACGACAATGTGAAAACATGTTTTTAGAATTTTTTGCAAATGTCTTGAAAATGAAATACAGAAATATCTAATTTACATAAGTATTCACACCCCTGAGTCAATACATGTTAGAATCACCTTTTGGCAGTGATTACAGCTGTGAGTCCTTCTGGGTAAGCCTCTAAGAGCTTTGCACACCTGGATTGTACAATATTTGCCCATTATTATTTTCAACATTCTTCAAGCTCTGTCAAATTGGTTGTTGAACATTGCTAGTCTTTCAAGTCTTGCCATAGATTTTCAAGCAAAACTGTGACTCGGCCACTCAGGAACATTCACTATCTTCTTGGTAAGCAACTTCAGTGTAGATTTGGCCTTGTATTTTAGGTTATTGTCCTGCTGAAAGGTGAATTCATCTGTCTGGTGGAAAGCAGACTGAACCAGGTTTTCCTCTAGGATTTGCCTGTGCTTAGCTCCATTCCTCCGTTTCTTTTTTATCCTGAAAAACGTCCCAGTCCTTAACTATTACAAGAATACCCATAACATGACGCAGCCACCACTATACTTGAAAATATGGAGAGTGGCACTCAGTAATGGGTAGTATTAGATTTGCCCCCAAACATAACACTTGACATTCAGGACAAAACGTTTTTTTGCATTGTTACTTTAGTGCTTTGTTGCAAACAGGATGCATGTTTTGGAATATTTTTATTCTGTACCGGCTTCCTTCTTTTCACTCTGTCAATTAGGTTAGTATTGTAGAGTAACTACAATGTTGTTGATCCATCCTCAGTTTTCTCCTATCACAGCCATTAAACTCTGTAACTGTTTTAAAGTCATCATTGGCCTCATGGTGAAATCCCTGAGCGGTTTCCTTCCTCTCCGGCAACTGAGTTAGGAAGGATGCCTGTATCTTTGTAGTGACTGGGTGTATTGATACACCATCAAAAGTGTAATTAATAACTTCACCATGCTCAAATGGATTTCAGTGTCTGCTTTTTTATTTTTACCAATAGGCGCCCTACTTTGGGAGGCATTGGAAAACCTCGCTGGTCTTTGTGGTTGAATCTGTGTTTGAAATTCACTGCTCAACTGAGGGACCTTACAGATCATTTTATGTGTGGGGTACAGAGATAAGGTAATCATTCAAAAATCATGTGACTTGTTAAGCACATTTTAACTCCTGAACTTACTTAGGCTTGCCATAACAAAGTGTTTGAATACTTATTGACTCAAGACATTTCAGCTTTTCGTTTGTAATTAATTTGTAAAAATGTCTAAAAACATAATTCCACTTTGACATTATGGGGTAATGTGTGTAAGCCAGTGACACAAAATATGTTTTTATTTTTTGTTTGTAGTGTAACAAAATGTGGAAAAAGTCAAGGGGTGTGAATATTTTCTGAATATAGGATTAAACATATTTTTTTCTAGTTTCTACGTGAAATTTTCAACACAATTTCAACGTATACATAGTTCTGATGATTATGTTGAAATTAGATTGATGTAACAACCTGTTAGTCAGGTTATGTCATTGTATTTAAGTTTTACCCTGATGACTTTTTGCAAATCCAAATGTGTTTTCCACGTAGATTCTATGTCACAATAGGTTGACTAATTATGTGGAAACAACATTGATTCAACCAGTGTGTGCCCAGTGGGGTAGATATTGCCATCTAAATGCTCCCAAAATTTGTCAGGTTGATATGAAAAAGAAACACAAAACACTTGGCAATGGCAGCCATCTTACGATCGTTTACATACGATTGGATGAATACAATTGTGTGAGAGGAGTGGCATTTTCTGGTCTATGTTACTAGAGACTGATGCTAAGATATCCACCACTCCATATTCTTCCAACTTTGTGGTAAATTACAAGCCATTATTCTTATTCTTCACTGGCTCCCATCTAGAATCCAATCAGCATTTTCTTATAGTGAGGTGACCAGCATTTCAGTCCTACTTTCCATTTTGCCACCACCGAGAGCCTCCTCTCTCATAACAAAAAGCATTTCTCTTCTGAGATCCACTTCATTACCCAGACTAATATGGAGAAGAATGTTTATTCAAATGAGCTTAGATCTAAATGCTGTAAAAAATGATCTGCTTACAAAAATAAATCACATTTAAATGAATTACAAAATAAATTACTGATCTGAAAAGTGCAAGTTTCCCTCTTTTGTTGAAGGGCCATGGGGTTAAACGAAGACTTATACTGGAGTTATTTTCTTATTCATTTATTTACTTATATATTTATTTATTCACGCCATCCATTACTCACCTAGTGACATCAGTTTGTGTCCATGGAAACAGTGTACATTTTATGGAGAACAACATTTTAATGAGACCTTTTGTGAGCGATTGATTGGTGGTTGCTAAGAAGAGATGACACATTGTGATCACTTGATTGGCCACTGCAAAGAGGAAAAACTTTCTATTAGCAATTAATTGGCTGTTGTAATTTTCCACCTGAATGCGTACCAGACAGACAACGTGATTGTGTGACTTTAGTTGAAACCACCTGTGTGTCTGTGTGTTTCTACAGATTGACATGGACTATTGGCTATGAGACAGCTGGTGCCAATCAATATCACTTCCTCCCTCCCCGAACTAATTGATAAAGACACCCCAGAACTAGACACAAAAGGAAATGGACACTTACCTTCAAGGCGCCGTTCGACCGGAAACTTCTCCACGGACGGACATCTGACTCCTTGGTGCTCCTCGACTGCTGTCCCTCTCCGCTGATAGCCTGTGCCTGTGGGGGAAAAAACAATGTTACAGCGCTCTCTATAGCACTACTAAAGGAAAGTGCTTATTTCTAATGCGTGAGTGTGATTCTAAGTTGTAGATCAGTACATGCTTTAATTGTATGTTTGTTGTCCCCTGTCTACAGGGACACGGCCGACGCAGCTGCGAGAGGCTATCTACGCTACAACACAGCCGTCCCGGCTTGGAGTCAAATGAAATCAAATCAAATGTTACTTGTCACATGTGCCGAACACAACTTGTGTAGAGTTTACCGTGAAATGCTTGCTTGCGAGCCCTTCCCAGCTATGCAGTGTTTTAAAATAAAATAGTTAGTTGGGTACCATTCATTTACTATTTAGCAGTCTGGTTATTAAGCAGTCTTATAGCTTGGGGGTAGAAGCTCTCAGAGCCTGTTGGTCCGAGAGCCGATGCTCCTGTACCATTTGCTGATGGTAGCAGAGTGAACAGTCTATGGCTTGGGTGGCTGGAGTCATTGGCAATTTTTCAGGCCTGGATAGCAGGGAGCTCGGCACCGGTGATGTACTGGGCTGTCTGCACCACCCTCTGTAGCGCTTTGCGGTCAAGTGTGGTGCATTTGCCATACCAAACGGTGATACAGCCAGTCAAGATGCTCTCGATGGTGCAGCTGTAGACATTTCTGAGAATCCGAGGGCCCAAGCCAAATCCTTTCAGCCTCCTGAGGGGGAAGAGGGACTGCCGTGCCCTCTTCATGACTGTGCGTGGGTGTGTGGGCCATGTTAAGTCCTTAGTGATGTGGACACCAAGGAACTTGAAGTTCTCGACGCGCTCCACAACATCCCTGTGGATGGGGGCGTGCTCTCCCCTCTTTCTCCTGTAGTCCACGATCAGCTCCTTGGTCTTACTGACGTTGAGGGAGAGGTTGTTGTCCTGGCACCACACTGCCAGGTCTCTGACCTCCTCCCTGTAGGCTGACTCATCGCCATCAGTGATACCACAGTCGTGTTGTCAGCAAACTTGATGATGGTGTTGGAGTCGTGCATGGCCACGCAGTCGTGGGTGAACAGGGAGTACAGGAGGGAACTAAGCACACACCCCTGAGGGGCATTCGTGTTGAGGGTCAGCGTGGCGGAGGTCTTGTTGACTACCCTCACCACCTGGGGACGGCCCGTCAGGAAGTCCAGGATCCAGTTGCAGAGGGAGGGGTTCAGTCCCAGGGTCCCTAGCTTGGTGATGAGCTTGGAGGGGACTACGGTATTGAATGCGGAGCTGTAGTCTATGAACAGCATTCTCACATAGTTATTACTTGTCCAGGTGGGAGAGGGCAGTTTGAGGTGCAATTGAGATTGCGTCATCTGTGGATCTGTTGGGGCGGTACGCGAATTGGAGTGGGTCTAGGGTGTCTGGGATGATGGTGTTGATGTGTGTCATGACCAGCCTTTCAAAGCACTTCTGTAACGATCCCGGCAGTCTGAGTCGGGTCCTGTCTGTGGACTAGTTTTTCTGTTCGTGATCTCCAGTTTCCCGAGGGTTCTGGAACGCTCCGGGGAGCTCTCTTGATTTCCGCACCTGCATCCCATCAGCAATCTGCACACCTGGTCCTGATCATCACCCTTCTTAGGCTCTGGCCTAACATCCATTCCCTGCCGGATCGTTAGCCATTAACAGTATGTTTTGCCAGCGTATCAGCCTCAGAGTACTAGCGTTAGTTTTGTTGTTTTTTGCATCTTGTTGACCTGCCTTGTACTTACCTCCGTTTGTTCTGTCTACAGTCATTCCCGGAACCTTCACCCAACCCCTGCCGTGCCATCAGTTCATCTGCTACTTCACCACCACCTACTCCTCTCCGCCACCCGCTCCGTCTACTGGACTATTCTGCATCTTTTCCCTGTAAATAAACACTCTCATTCGTTCAACTCACCTTGTCCTGGTCTGCTTCTGGGTTCGGTCTTAGAGAACCGTGACAGAACGATCCGGCCATTAATGAACCCAGCGGACCTGGACTCTGTTCGCCATGCCATTACCCATCAGGAGAAGATGTTGGGCCATCATAGCACGGTACTACAGGAGATCGCGTTGTCAGTTCGGAACCTTTCTACCGGTCTGACGGAGGTCCAGAACCAACGCAAGTCTCCGGTGGAGGATCCACTACCGGTTTCACCCATCTCGCCTGCCGCTTCTGGAGCTGTGTCCTTCCGTGAGCCCAAGGTTCCGACGCCGGATAAGTATGAGGGGGAGCTGGGAAGATGCCGTTCCTTCCTTATGCAGTGTGGATTAGTGTTCGATCTACAGCCCTACTCTTATGCCACAGACAAGGCTAGGATAGCCTTTGTGATTGAGTTGCTGCGTGGTCGAGCGCTGGAGTGGGCTTCAGCCGTTTGGGAACGACAGGATCCCTGCATGGCGTCATACCAGGGGTTCACGGCCGAGATGAGGAAGCTCTTCGACCATTCCGTCCGAGGGAGGGACGCAGCTAGGCGCCTGTTTTCGCTTCGCCAAGGAACTCGCAGCGTGGCCGACTTCGTGATCGAGTTCAAGACGTTGGCTGTGGAGAGTGGGTGGAATGAGGAGTCTCTGCAAGCGGCCTTTTACCAGGGTCTGTCGGAGCAGCTCAAGGATGAGTTGATCTCCTATCCGGAGCCTAGTGACCTGGACAGCTTGGTAGCCTTGTCTATTCGGGTGGATAATCGAGTCCGAGAGCGAAGGAGGGAGAAGCAATGGGGTCCGTCCAATCGATCAGCTTCTCAGTTCCCAGTCGGGTCGGGTGGTGGACCAGAACACGTCGATCCTTCTCCACCACAAAGGATTATTGGAGAGGTTCTCTCTCCCGATTCTGAACCCATGCAAGTGGGGCGGCACGGGTTAACCAAGGAGGAGCGTCAACATAGACGTAAGACCAACTGTTGCCTCTACTGTGGTAGCTCGGGACATTACATCTCCACTTGTTCCCGGCGGTCGTCAAACTGCCCGGCTCGCTAAAGTTGGGAGGACTTTTAGCGAGCCAGTTTCAACCTCTCAGTACCTCTGTCAGACCCCGTTTCCGGCTACCCTTGTGAACAGGAATCAGAGCTTAGCGATTAACGCTTTTGTCGATTCAGGTGCCGATGGAAGCTTTCTTGATGCCGAGTTGGTGGAACAGCTGGGGCTTTCCAAGGAGCAATTGCCGGAAGCCATTGAAGCGACCACTCTGAACGGCAGTAGTCTGGCACGTATCACGATGAGGACTGAACCGGTTAAGATGCTGTTGTCGGGGAATCATTCGGAGATGATTTCATTCTTCATTCTGCCGTCTTCCCATGTTCCTCTAGTCCTTGGATACCCCTGGCTGAAGGAACACAATCCCACGTTCGATTGGGTGACGGGCAAGGTAACGAGTTGGAGCCTTGATTGTCATGCTAACTGTCTTAAGACTGCCTGTCCCCATTCGGTTCCCAGTCAGGTGATTGAGGCTAAACCCCCAGATTTGTCCCTGGTTCCCGAGACATATCACGATTTGGGGGAAGTGTTCAGTAAGCAGAAGGCTCTGTCACTCCCTCCCCACCGACCATATGATTGTGCCAACAACCTGTTCCCTGGAGCTGTCTACCCCAAGGGAAGGTTATACAGTATCTCCCGCCCTGAACGTGAGGCTTTGGAGACCTACATCAAGGAGTCCCTAACTGCTGGTCTCGTTCGTCCCTCGTCATCACCCCTGGGGGCAGGATTCTTCTTTGTGGGTAAGAAGGATGGCTCTCTTCGACCGTGTATTGATTATCGGGGGTTGAATGACATCACGGTCAAGAACAAGTATCCCCTGCCCTTGATGAGTTCTGCCTTCGACTCCTTACAGGGTGCTACGGTGTTCACCAAGCTAGACCTACGCAATGCGTATCACATGGTCCGGATCAGAGAGGGAGACGAGTGGTTGACGGGTTTCAATACACCGATGGGTCACTTCGAGTATCAGGTGATGCCGTTTGGACTGACCAATGCTCCAGCGGTATTCCAGAGTATGGTGAACGACGTCCTGAGAGATATGATCGGTCTCTTTGTGTTTGTTTACCTGGATGACATTCTGATCTTCTCGAAGGAACCTTCCGACCACGTCCAGCATGTCCGGCAGGTTCTGCAGCGATTGTTGGAGAATCGACTGTTCGTGAAGGCCGAGAAGTGCGAGTTTCACGCCCACACGACATCCTTTCTCGGGTACATCATCTCCAGGGGAGAGATTAGGATGGACCAGGAGAAGGTTAGAGCGGTTCTGGAATGGGCCCAGCCCGGTACGAGATTGCAGCTCCAGAGATTTTTGGGGTTTGCGAATTTCTACCGCAGATTCATCCGGGGATTACAGCCGTGTGGCCGCTCCGTTAACGGCCTTGACTTCCAGTATCAGGAGCTTCAAGTGGAATCCGGAGGCGGATCGAGCGTTTCTGGATTTGAAGAGGCGATTCACCAACGCACCGATTCTCTCTCAACCGGACACGGACCGTCAGTTCGTCGTTGAAGTGGACGCGTCCGATGTGGGAGTTGGCGCCATCCTGTCGCAGCGATGCTCCACGGACAGTAAACTCCATCCCTGCGCCTACTACTCTCGTCGCCTTTCGCCTGCGGAGAGGAATTACGATGTGGGTAACCGGGAGCTTCTCGCGGTGAAACTTGCCTTGGAGGAGTGGCGCCACTGGTTGGAGGGGGCGGAGCAGCCGTTTATTGTCTGGACTGACCACAAGAATCTTGCTTACGTGCAATCGGCTAGACGTCTCAACTCCCCGTCAGGCCAGGTGGTCGTTGTTTTTCGGACGATTCAATTTTTTCCCTGACGTTCCGACCTGGATCTAAGAACGGCAAGGCGGACGCCTTGTCTCGGATGTTCTCCAAGACGGAGGAGAGTGGGTCCAAGACCGAGACAATTCTCCCCCCGGAACTGCGTCGTGGGAGCTGTTAGGTGGAAGATTGAGGAGGAGGTGATGGCGGCTCTTCGGACGCAGCCCGGTCCCGGTAACGGTCCATCGGTCGGTTGTTTGTGCCTGAGTCGGTTCGGCCCTGCGGTCCTCAAATGGTCCCACGCCAGCAAGATGGCTTGTCACCCTGGCGTGGCTCGGACGATGGCGTTTCTTCGCAGACGTTTTTGGTGGCCTGCCATGGCCGAGGATACTCGGGGTTATGTTGCTGCCTGTCCAGTGTGTGCGCAGAATAAGAGTACCAATCGGCCCAGCTCTGGACTACTTCACCCCCTTCCTATTCCCGGCGACCATGGTCGCATCTGGCCCTGGACTTTGTCACTGGGTTGCCCGCTTCTGAGGGGAACACGGTCGTTCTGACTATCGTGGACAGATTCAGCAAGTTCGCCCACTTTGTGCCTATTGCCAAGCTTTCCTCTGCCTCGGAGACGTCCGAGATCCTGGTTAGGGAGGTTTTCAGGGTCCACGGGTTGCCCAGTGATATCGTTTCCGACCGTGGCCCTCAGTTTACCTCTGCTGTCTGGAAGTCCTTCTGTTTGGCCATTGGAGCTACAGTCAGTCTCACATCTGGTTTTCACCCCCAATCTAATGGTCAGGCGGAGAGAGCCAACCAGAAGATGGAATCCACGCTACGCTGCCTGGCCTCTTCCAACCCCACCTCCTGGGTCTCTCAGTTGCCTTGGGTTGAGTATGCCCACAATACTCTCCCCTACATCTGCCACTGGGATGTCTCCCTTCCAGTGCCTGTATGGCTACCAACCTCCCTTGTTCCCTTCTCAGGAGAAGGAGCTCTCAGTGCCTTCTGTTCAGGCCCATATTCGTCGTTGCCACCGGACCTGGCATCGGGCCAGAAAGGCACTCCTTAGAGTTTCGGACCGGTATCAGCTCCAGGCGAATCGTCGCCGGACCCCCGCTCCCACCTACACCATCGGAGATAGGGTCTGGTTGGCCACACGGGATCTTCCTTTACGGACTGAGTCTAGGAAGTTGTTACCGAAGTTCATTGGTCCGTTTGTGGTGGAGAAGGTGATCAATCCGGTGGCAGTTCGACTCAAACTCCCGAGGACGCTCAGAGTCCATCCCACCTTTCATGTCTCCTGCCTCAAGCCTGTTTTCCTCAGTCCTCTGTTGCCTCCTCCGCCTCCTCCTCCTCCTCGGATGATCGGAGGTGGTCCTGCCTACACGGTGCGACGCATCATGGATTCCAGACGGCGGGGCCGGGGTTTCCAGTATCTCGTGGACTGGGAGGGGTATGGTCCTGAAGAGAGGAGTTGGATTCCGCGGCGACAGGTCCTAGATGCTGACCTCATCAGTGACTTCTACCGCCTCCATCCTGGCGCTCCGGGGAGTCCGCCCGGTGGCGTTCGTCGGAGGGGGGGTACTGTAACGATCCCGGCAGTCTGAGTCGGGTCCTGTCTGTGGACTAGTTTTTCTGTTCGTGATCTCCAGTTTCCCGAGGGTTCTGGAACGCTCCGGGGAGCTCTCTTGATTTCCGCACCTGCATCCCATCAGCAATCTGCACACCTGGTCCTGATCATCACCCTTCTTAGGCTCTGGCCTAACATCCATTCCCTGCCGGATCGTTAGCCATTAACAGTATGTTTTGCCAGCGTATCAGCCTCAGAGTACTAGCGTTAGTTTTGTTGTTTTTTGCATCTTGTTGACCTGCCTTGTACTTACCTCCGTTTGTTCTGTCTACAGTCATTCCCGGAACCTTCACCCAACCCCTGCCGTGCCATCAGTTCATCTGCTACTTCACCACCACCTACTCCTCTCCGCCACCCGCTCCGTCTACTGGACTATTCTGCATCTTTTCCCTGTAAATAAACACTCTCATTCGTTCAACTCACCTTGTCCTGGTCTGCTTCTGGGTTCGGTCTTAGAGAACCGTGACAACTTCATATTTACAGATGTGAGTGGTACAGGACGATAGTCCTTTAGGCAGGTTACTTTGGAGCTCTTGGGAACAGGGACAATGTTGATCAGCTTGAAACGTGTTGGGATTACAGACTGGGAAATTAGAGATTGAAAATGTCTGTGAAGACAATTCCCAGCTGGTCTGTGCATGCTTTGAGAATGCGCCCTTGCATTCTGTCTGGCCTGGCGGCCTTGTGATTGTTAACCTGTTTAAATGTTTTGCTCACATCGGCCACGGAGAGCGAGATCACAGTCATCTGGAAAAACAGGGACTTTAACGCAAGGCACAGTGTTATATTCCTCGAAGCGAGCATAAAATACATTTAGCTTGTTTGGGAGTTCTGCATCGCTAGGCAACAACACTGCTAGGTTTCCCTTTATATTACATTTATTGTCTGCAAGCCCTGCCACATACGATGAGCATCAGAGCCGGTGTAATACGGGCCAGTATTTTACTATTGTAAAATCTGAACTTGGAAAAAAAAAAACTTTGATTGTACTTTCCCTGTCTCTGTGGTTGTGTTTGCCGTGGGATCTTAAAATTCTGCTTTTGACAATTTGGCATAGTCGGCAGGATCCCACCTGCAAACACACTGCTTAGACATTTGAAACAATCAAAAGTAAGGGACACCCCCAGGTTGTAGATATCCCTATTTATACTACACAGGTAGTCATGCCATGGTTCATGGGAGCCACTTGGGTCCCCAAGTTTGATGGAAACAAGCAAAAATGTTGTGGTTGGCGGGCTCAGGTGGAGATAATGTTGAAAACACAAGGGCTTAGGTTACAGTACAGCAGCAGGTGGACTTTATTTGTACAGCGTTAGGGCGATGCCAAGCGTCAAGTAATGTTGTTCAAACCAGAAGAGCAGGCTAATGGAAAAACATACTAATGGCACTACAACCTGAGCCCGCAGTAACTGCCAAACGATACCCTGTCGTAGCTGAACTTAGGCCAGCAGAGCCAGAGCGCACAGCATCAGAGCCAGAGCCTTACCTTGTAAACCCTGAACCAAACCCAGACGAACTAGTGCTTTGGTGCTCCCACCAGGTAAACAGAGGTAAACCACCAGGCAGGTACCGAGACACTTAGAATCGTGGTTGGGACAACCATATTTAAAAGGGGGGGATGTCACAAATGACACTGACTCTTGCTAAAGTAGAGACTGCCATTCTACCTTATATTTATATTATCAGCATGTTTATTATATTACTTATCAGCATGTCTTATTATTTGACCATCAACCCCTAATTTACGAGTGCCTTTCACTCATGTGTGCTGTGTTATTTACAACGAATGCCTTCACTTAACTCCTTAAATTCTCACGTGTGAAATTCAATTGAACTGCATGACCTACAGTGCCTTCGGAAAGTATTCAGACCCATTTACTTTTTCCACATTTTGTTACGTTACAGCCTTATTCTAAAATGGATAAAAATATAAATATCTCAGAAATCTACATACAATACCTCATAATGACTAAGCGAAAACATGTATTAAAAATCTAAAACAGAAATACCTTATTACATAAGTATTCAGACCCTTTGCTATGAGACTCGAAATTGAGTTCAGGTGCATCCTGTTTCCATTGATCATCCTTCAAATGTTTCTACAACTTGATTGGAGTCCACCTGTGGTAAATTCAATTGATTGGACATGATTTGATTTGTCTATATAAGGTCACACAGTTGACAGTGCATGTCAAAGCAAAAACCAAGCCATGAGGTTGAAGGAATTGTCTGTAGAGCTCCGAGACATGATTGTGTCGAGGCACAGATCTGGGGAAGGGTACCAAAACATTTCTGCAACATTGAAGGTCCCCAACAACACAGTGGCCTCCATCATTCTTAAATGGAAGACGTTAAGAACCACCAAGACTCTTCCTAGAGCTGGCCGCCTGGCCAAACTGAGCAATCAGGCGAGAATGGCCTTGGTCAGGGATGTGACCAAGAACCCAATGGTCAGTCTGACAGAGCGCTAGAGTTCCTCTGTGGAGATGGGAGAACCTTCCAGAAGGACAACCATCTCTGCAGCACTCCACCAATCAGGCCTTTATGGTACATTGGCCAGACGGAAGACACTCCTCAGTAAAAGGCACATGACAGCCCGCTTGGAGTTTGCCAAAAGGCACCTAAAGACTCTCAGACCATGAGAAAAAAGATTATCTGGTCTGATGTAACCAAGATTGAACTCTTTGGCCTGAATGCCAAGCTTCACGTCTGGCCGAAACCTGGCACCATCCCTACGGTGAAGCATGGTGGTGGCAGCATCATGCTGTAGGGATGTTTTTCAGCGGCAGGGAATGGGAGACTAGTCAGGATCGAGGAAAAGTACAGAGAGATCCTTGATGAAAACCTGCTCCAGAGCGCTCAGGACCTCAGACTGGAGCAAAGGTTCACCTTCCAACAGGACAACAATCCTAAGCACACAGCCAAGACAACGCAGGAGTGGCTTCGGGACAAGTCTCTGAATGTCCTTGAGTGGTCCAGCCAGGGCCCGGACTTGAACCCGATCGAACATCTCTGAAGAGACTTGAAAATAGCTGTGCAGCGACACTCCCCATCCAACCTGACAGAGCTTGAGAGGATCTGCAGAGAAGAATGGGAGAAAATCCCCAAATACAGGTGTGCCAAGCTTGTAGCGTCATACCCAAGAAGACTCGATGCTGTAATCACTGCCAAAGGGACTTTAACAAAGTACTGAATATAAGGTCTGAGTACTTATGTAAATGTGATATTTCAGTTTTTTATTAGCAAAAATGTCTAAAAAACAGTTTTTGCTTTGTCATTATGGGGTATTGTGTGTAGATTGATGAGGGGAAAAACGATTTAATACATTTTAGAATAAGGCTGTAACGTAACAAAATGTGGAAAAAGTCAAGGGGTCTGAATACTTTCCGAAGGCACTGTATTTATTGCTTTGGATGGTGTGCTGTGATTCTACAGATTGCCATGGACTTTTGACTATGAGACAGCTGTTGCCAATCCCTATCACCTCCTGCCTCTCCGAACGAATTGCTAAACACGCTCCAGAACTAGACACAAAAGGAAATGGCACTTACCTTCAAGGGCGCCGTTCGACCGGGAACCTCTGCACAGACAGACATCTGACTCCTTGCTGCTCCTCGACCCCTGTCTCTCTCTGCTGATCGCCTGTGGGAAAAAGACTCCATTACAACGCTCTCTATAGCACTATAAGGAACATGCTTATTTAAAGCGTGTGATTGTGACTCCCATTGTAGATCAGTACATACTGTAATTGTATGTTTGTTGTCCCCAACGGCTACAGACACAGGGACACGCCCGATGCAGCTGCGAGAGGCTATCTCTGCTACAACACAGCCGGCCCGGCTTGGAGTTTGAGAGAAGAGAGCCCAGCAGCCTACCATGGACTACCGAACTAGCCATCGACTACCATCCCAGCCAGAGGCTAACAAATCCCTGCTCGGGAAGAAGAGCCGAACGAACCCTGCTCGGGTAGAGCAAAATGAACGAACATCAACCAACTCTCTGTGAGTGAAGCAACTGCTGTGTTAGTTTTGCCCTGTGTCATAGTGTATGCTCATGGTCCTAACTCCTCGTCTCCTTAAACGTTTCTAACTGGGCACTTAGTAGTTTTAAACAGAACCAATCAAACAAGTGATTTTTTAAGATATTAACACTATTGTAAAATTTGAACTTGTAATAAAGAACCTTTGTTTGTACTTTGCCTGTCTCTGTGGTTGTTGTGGGATCTTAGAATTCTGCTTTTGACGTGTGTATGTGGTTTTCCCTGTCCTCTAATGGGGTCTGGCAGGGTGGAGGGGTTGAACAGAGCTGCTCATCAGGGGATAAGTCACATGTGACAGTCTGTCAGGACACCTCTCATCAGGACACATACTGCAGAGACAGCAAATCCTCAACACACACACACATATATATACACAACTATATACACAGGTAGGCACACACACAAACCCATATGCACACACCTGCATGCAAAGAGATACGCACACCTCTCACATCAAACCCCTGAGAGGGCATTCATTTATCTTACATGAATAAAGAAAATTAATATATTCATACAGTCTGCATTGAGCCGTTGGGTTGATATGACATGCACAACAGCCAGATAAGATTTGTCTGCTGTTACAGAAATGGCTATTTAGTGAAGGGAGTGCAATCCGAGCCCCATCTCAGAGAAATAGGACATTGTGACCTGTCCCGCAACACCTTTCCCTCCATTCACTGTCTCTCTCGCTCTCTCGCTCTCTGTCCTGATGTCATTTCTTTACAATTCATGGATATATGAAATTGGAGTGTCTGTCAGAGAACATGTTGTGTGACAGTCTCCACAACTACCTCAGCCTGTGTCAACGAAACATGTCCTGTATCAGTGTACGTAGGAACAGGAGTGCTCATAGGTTTTGATTTTGTGAAACAATCACAAATAGTGCATAGGCCTACTGTGCAAGTACAGTATCATTTTGGATGACATTCGCACAGATCATTGGAACCGGTGTGGTCGCAGTTGGTATACAATGCAACCACATCAAACAGCTTCTGATTCCCCCTGCCCGCCCATGATGAAAATCAATTATCAATGGACAAAAACATAGGCTTGCTCACTTATATACGGGACAACACATCTTTGCAGAGATACAGAGGAACATCAGATATCTATGGAGCCTGATCAGTCTTGACTGTTTTGAAGGACACGGGCAGAGAGTGTGACAAACCGCTTATTATACCATGAGCCATCGAGACGATCTCTAAACCAAGCGGCAGTGGAGGGGAGGGGAGGGGAGGAAAGGGGAGGCGTGACCACAGAGAGGTGACAGAGCGAGACGCCAAAATGAACAAACGTGGAGATGAGAGGATAGAGAGATGGAGAGCCAGGGCCCGGCTCACTGGAACTGGCAGACGGGTTAGTCAGTGGAAGAGAGAGGGCCACTTGTTTGGGGAGCTGTTTCCAGCAGAACCCAGATAAACGTTCACAGTGGCTTATCTCCCTGTAGGCTGCTCTATTCAGTCTTGGAGGAAGACATGAGGAGAAAATATAATAGCCACAAGTTGCATTAGCAACGTTATTATAACTGTTATAACATGAAGTAGTTCGCATCTGTTTACTTATTATTGTGTAATTACACAATAGAATGTGTGTTTAAAGTCAATGGTGTCTAAAACCACAGTCCTGATGATTCTAAAGGTTCCTAGTTGAGCACAGTATCCGTATATGGGAATAAGATTGTGTGGAATCGGCAGCCTTTGGATATCTCTCTCCTACTTTGATGAAATACCTCATATCTGTTCCTCATTTCCCCCAATCCAGTCTGCTGTGATAAAGAGGGAAGTGGGAAACAGTGGGTCTTATGGGAGTCTGTTCCTCTACTCCGCCCATCCTCCAGGGAGCAAGCCAAATTACAGCCAACCACACCGATTTGGAGCAGCAGCTATCCAATGAGGCAGTAATACATGTTGCGTGAAAATCAACCAAGGTCATCAGGGTCGTCACATGTTCCTAAGAAGAGACTCAGACTGTGGCTGTCGGTGTCGGTTAGTTCAATACAGTGGATAAGCACAAAAACGTAGCACTTTAAAACTGATGCATGAAATTACCCATAAATTTTTGTGGGCCAATTATCTTTAGTAAAGAGCCACTTAAACCACTCTGTGCTGTGGTGACCAGTAGTAGTACAGTTGTGGTCAAAAGATTTGAGAATGACACAAATACTAATTTTCACAAAGTCTGCTGCCTCAGTTTTGATGATGGCAATTTGCATATACTCCAGAATGTCATGAAGAGTAATCAGATGAATTGCGATTAATTGCAAAGTCCCTCTTCGCCATGAAAATGAACTTAATCCCCCAAAAACATTTCCACTGCATTTCAGCCCTGCCACAAAATGACCAGCTGACATCATGTCAGTGATTCTCTCGTTAACACAGGTGAGAGTGTTGACGAGGACAAGGCTGGAGATCACTCTGTCATGCTGATTGAGTTAGAATAACAGACTGGAAGCTTTAAAAGGAGGGTGGTGCTTGAAATCATTGTTGTTCCTCTGTTAACCATGGTTAACTGAAAGTAAACATGTGCCATCATCATTGCTTTGCACAAAAAGGGCTTCACAGGCAAGGATATTGCTGCTAGTAAGATTGCACCTAAATCAACCATTTATCGGATCATCAATAACTTAAAGGAGAGAGGTTCAATTGTTGTGAAGAAGGTGTCAGGGCGCCCAAGAAAGTCCAGCAAGCGCCAGGACCGTCTCCTAAAGTTGATTCAGCAGCGGGATCGGGGCACCACCAGTGCAGAGCTTGCTCAGGAATGGCAGCAGGCAGGTGTGAGTGCATCTGCACGCACAGTGAGGCGAAGACTTTTGGAGGATGGCCTGGTGTCAAAAAGGGAAGCAAAGAAGCCACTTCTCTCCAGGAAAAACATCAGGGACAGACTGATATTCTGCAAAAGGTACAGGGATTGGACTGCTGAGGACTGGGGTAAAGTCATTTTCTCTGATGAATCCCCTTTCCGATTGTTTGGGGCATCCGGAAAACACCTTGTCCGGAGAAGACAAGGTGAGCGCTACCATCAGTCCTGTGTCATGCCAACAGTAAAGCATCCTGAGACCATTCATGTGTGGGGGTGCTTCTCAGCCAAGGGAGTGGGCTCACTCACAATTTTGCCTGAGAACACAGCCATGAATAAAGAATGGTACCAACACATCCTCCGAGAGCAACTTCTCCCAACCATCCAAGAACAGTTTGGTGACGACCAATACCTTTTCCAGCATGATGGAGCACCTTGCCATAAGGCAAAAGTGATAACTAAGTGGCTCGGGGAACAATACATGGAAATGTTGGGTCCATGGCCAGTAAACTCCCCAGACCTTAATCCCATTGAGAACTTGTGGTCGATCCTCAAGAGGCGGGTGGACAAACAAAACCCACAAATTCTGACAAACTCCAAGCATTGATTATGCAAAAATGGGCTGCCATCAGTCAGGATGTGGCCCAGAAGTTAATTGACAGCATGCCAGGGCGGATTGCAGAGGTCTTGAAAAAGAAGGGTCAATACTGCAAATATTGACTCTTTGCATAAACTTAATGTAATTGTCAATAAAAGCCTTTGACACTTATGGAATGCTTGTAATTATACTTCAGTATACCTTAGTAACATCTGACAAAAATATCTCATAACACTGAAGCAGCGAACTTTGTGAAGACCAATACTTGTGTCATTCTCAATACTTTTGACCATGACTGTACATGTAAAGCCTTGTTTACATTTGATTATTCCATACCACCACCTTGTGGTCACAGACCTGCAGTAGAATACCCAGAGAATCCTGTCAGGACTCAACCAACCTCCTCCTCTGTTAACAGCTCACATACTGTGTTAAATGAGTATACAAATAACAATGTTTTTCTAAATGAGAGTGTAGGTACAGGGCATCCAAAATAGATCCACTGTGGTGAGAGATTGAGGTGTTACAAGCAGCTGTGCTGAAATGGTTTCAGGCCACATTCTACAGTGATTTACATTTTTTAAATGTGTACAGATATGCATGACCGCGAGAAGATGTTTTGGGTTGGGGGGTGCTGTCGACTGGGTGGGGGGAGGGGGTAGATTGGGGTGCTGAGGAGTATTTTCTCCGCTCATACAGGAGTAATAAATTGCCCAGTTCATATATTTAGTGAAAAAACTATATATATATATTTTTTAATTTGTTTAAATATATATATATATATATATATTTGATTTATCAGGGGGTGCTGCAGCACCCTTACTTCCTGCAGCTATGCAGATATGGCAGTTAACTGAAAATATGCATACATCTTTTATTTTATATAAAAAACATCAACAATGAGGTTAAAGTATCTGGTAGACAATACATTCACCCATAGAGTATCAATCATGAGTACATTGCATCACATTTGAGTCACGTAGACACCCACAGGGCTCTGGTAAATTGCTGAGTACAATTGTGGCGCTCAAGAATCCCTTTGCCATTAGCTAACAGCTGAAATTGGCAGTCACCACTCCAGCTGGTGCGGATCTCCTTAGTTCTAATAGGCTTAAAAACGTAAAGCCCCGAAATGAAGCATTATTTTAAGCTTATACACTGATTTTCTGTGAAGTGTTAGAAACCAATAAGAATAATCCCAGGTCAAAAACTGTAATTTAACGAAATTACATTTCTACTTTTGTAAAATGGCTGGAAACTATTTTCTAAACAGACATGCTGCTTAACCCTATCAGTCCCGAGACCCCAGCAAAAAATCGTATTTTCATTTATCTGACTTTCATTTATCTGAATGACCAGCCCTTATATTTAGCCTCACAATTAAGTGTTTTACCATTTCATTTTCAGGACAATCAGGGCTACAAGTAGAACACAAAACAATGTCACATACACATTTGCATTAATCAGTTTTATTGACAAATGTCTGCAGCAGCAAAAACCTGATCAAAATAAATGTATATGAATGCTGTAAAAATAGAAATTGTTTGCACAGTGGGAAATGAATACCCAACTAGTCAGTGTCAACTGTGTGGAGTTTGTCACAGCAACTATGTGAGCTTATTACAGCATTATAGACACTATGTCCTGGGATTTCCTGTGATCTTCTATGTAGAAGAACCCCTTACCTTCTAACGACTCTTGTGTAGCTTGTGAGTGTCATAGAGCAAAACATGTTACATGTGCGTGTTCGTAAGAGTCTCAACTTTTCATATATAGCTTTTAATAGTTTCCAAACATTTGGAGTCTACAGACGTTTTTGTAAAAAGACCTGGCCTGGGCCCCTTTGGGAATGCGCCCTTGTCTCACAAACACCGCTCTAGCTCAGCCCCAATTAATTACACAGACTAATGGTGCAGAATAATTAGATGAATTCAATGGTACAACCCAGAAGTCTGTAGCTCAAACACAGCAGACTCGTTGGGTTAAATGTCAAGGTCAACTATGAATTATGTCAGGCTTTCACAATGATGTACAAATAAACTGTTCATAATATCATATAATAATATCTCATGACCGTTTGTCCTAGGTACAAGAGTAAGTACAGCATTGAAATCCGATTGGGCTAATGGAACCCATGATCCTTTAAACAGGAGAGGATTGGCTCTCTCAGAACTACAGGGGCATGGAGCAGCACTTACCTCCCCAGCCAGGATAGCATTGGAAGTGGGTATGCATGTCCACAGCCTCATGTGGCTTCAGTTTGCACAGTACCCATTAGCGGTGCCCCCCTGCCGAACAAAATAGGGATTGCCTTTGGGGGTGTGAATAGTTATGAACGCTCAAGTTTTCTGTGTTCTTGTTTGTTTCACAAGAAAAAATATTCTGCATCTTCAAATTGGTAGGCATGTTGTGTAAATCAAATTATACAAACCCCCCAAAATTCAATTTTAATTCCAGGTTGTAAGGCAACAAAATAGGAAAAATGCCAAGGGGGGTGAATACTTTCGCAAGCCACTGTAGTTGGTTTACAAGTTAACAGACCATAGAGAAAAGTGATTGCTGTCGAATGACCTTCTGATACCAAACTTCTATTTTCAAAGGAAGAAAGAGGAAGGAAAACAGTATGGAGAAAAAGGTGTGCTTGAGTTAGGTTGTCCGGAATGCGGGGGGGACAGAGCTTGTTCTTTTGGTATCACAAAGTCCATATTCGGGGGGGTTCCAAACATCAATCAAAAAGAGGACGAGGCGGAATGTTCTCTCCTACAGTGGAGATTTGTTAAAGAAACAGGAACAAATGTACCTCTGAATCACCTTTGCGAATCGAATTGCTAGTGTGAAATGTCAAGCCTAGGTAAGCGCAGTTTCCTGTAGCCTAGTCACCTAGTGTAAATGAGAGGAGGGGCTGTGTATTATATAAATTATTACAAACTATTCCTCTCAGAATGGGCCTATATTGTCTAGAATTAATTAATTAATTAGATAATTAATGGCTGTAGCCTGCATATTTTAATTAACTTTTATGCAAACCTGGCTATCTGCAATGTGTCTAAACACATATAAAACTCTTGCTGTAGACTTCAAAGGATCACAAATAATTTTGCCTCAAGGCAACCTATAATTATGGAGAGGAGGGCTGTGAAAGTTTTATTTGACCTCAAAACCTGAGGGTAGCCTATAGCCCACCAATTTGGATGTAAAAACTTTAAACTGTTTTTCAAAAGATATATACAGTGCATTCGGAAAGTATTCAGACCACTTGTCTTTTTACACATTTTGTTACGTTACAGCCTTATTCTAAAATGGATGAACAAATAATAATCTCATCAATCTACACACAATACCCCACAATGACAAAGCAAAAACAGGTTTTTAGAAATGTTTGCAAATGTATTACAGATAAAAAACAGAAATACCTTATATACATAAGTATTCAGACCCTTTGCTATGAGACTTGAAATTGAGCTCAGGTGCATCCTGTTTCCATTGAGCATCCTTCAGATGTTTCTACAAATTGATTGGAGTCCACCTGTGGTAAATTCAATTGATTGGACATGATTTGGAAAGGCACACACCTGTCTATATAAGGTCCCACAGTTGACAGTGCATTTCAGAGCAAAAACCAAGCCATGAGGTCGAAGGAATTGTCCGTAGAGCTCTGAGACAGGATTGTGTGGAGGCACAGCTCTGGGGAAGGGTACCAAAAAATGTCTGCCGCATCGAAAGTCCCCAAGAACACAGTGGCCTCCATCATTCTTAAATGGGAGAAGTTAAGAACCACCAAGATTCTTCCTAGAGCTGGCCGCCTGGCCAAACTGAGCAATCAGAGGAGAAGGGCCTTGGTCAGGAAGGTGACCAAGAACATGATGATTAATCTGACAGAGATACAGAGTTCCTCTGTGGAGATGGGAGAACCTTCCAGAAGGACAACCATCTCTGCAGCACTCCACCAATCAGGCCTTGATGGCCAGATGGAAGCAACTCCTCAGTAAAAGGCACATGACAACCCACTTAGAGTTTGCCAAAAGGCACCTAAAGGACTCTCAGACCATGAGAAACAAGATTCTCTGGTCTGATTAAACAAAGATTGAACTCTTTGGCCTGAATGCCAAGCGTCACGTCTGGCCGAAACCTGGCACCATCCCTATGGCGAAGCATGGTGGTGGCAGCATCATGCTGTGGGGATGTTTTTCAGTGGCAGGAGCTGGGAGACTAGTCAGTATCGGGGGAAAGATGAACGGGGCAAAGTACAGAGAGATCCTTGATGAAAACCTGCTACAGAGCGCTCAGGACCTCAGACTGGGGCAAAGGTTCACCTTCCAACAGGACAACGACCCTAAGCACACAACCAAGACCATGCAGGAGTGGCTTCAGGACTTCAAGTCTCTGAATGTCCTTGAGTAGCCCAGCCAGAGCTCGGACTTGAACCCGATCAAACATCTCTGGAGAGACCTGGAAATAGCTGTGCAGCGACGCTCCCCATCCAACCTGACAGCGCTTGACAGGATCTGCAGAGAAGAATGAGAGAAACTCCACAAATACATTTTACATTTTAGTCATTTTAGCAGACGCTCTTATCCCGAGCGACTTACAGTTAGTGAGTGCATACATTTTTCATACTGGCTCCCCGTGGGAATCGAATCCACAACCCTGGCGTTGCAAGCGCCATGCTCTACCAACTGAGCTACAGTTGAAATACACATGTGCCAAGCTTGTAGCGTCATACCCAAGAAGACTCGAGGTTGTAATCGCTGCCAAATGTGCTTCAACAAAGTACTGAGTAAAGGGTCTGAATACTTATGTAAATGTCATATTTCAGGGTTTTTTAAATATAAATTTGCACAAAAAGATAACAAAATGTGCTTTGGCATTATGGGGTATTGTGTGTAGCTTGATGAGGGGAAAAAACAATCTAATCAATTTTAGAATAAGGCTATAACGTAACAAAATGTGGAAAAAGTCAAGGGGTCTGAATACTTTTCCCGAATGCACTGTACATCTGTGGAGATTTGCCATGAGAGAGTTCTATGAGCATGCACTGTCTTTCTACAATGTTAGGTAATGTGTTTGCTTCCTGGAAACTTGTATTGCTGAAAACTTGAAATAACTTTTGGCCAGCAGCACCCAACAATTATAGAGGGGAAGGAGTATTCCTTTAAGAAACATGTTGTGCCAGACAAACCTACTCTCAAATGTAGCCACTCTCAAATGTCTACGCCCACTGCCACTATGTGTACATTGTGATTGTTGAATCCACCAGGAACCAAGGAGAGACAGGCAGTTGTATAATTAAGATAAACACTGATACACAAGTGATCATCACACGGATAAATCCATTTGTGGACAATGTACTGCGAAAGATTGTATTGGATGTTGTTATACAACGGACGGTCTAATCCTGGATGCTGATTGGTTAAAACCACATTCCAGCCGGTGTCTATTCGACAAGTTACCACCGGCTAAATCTATGATGTTGAAATGCCTATTTATCTGTTCCATCTCACTGCGCAATCCACTGTTTCATCAGTCCAGGCAAGCAATTTCTACACTAGGTCTACGCTGTAAAAAGCATCTACACATTATCTCCCATTTCCTTTACACTACCATTTGGTTTTCAACATCAGACTTGTAATAACCTTGCTGTCGGTCTCTCCGACATTGTTTCAATATTGAAATTTGATCACCAGCTGTCCTATGGTAATGAACGTGTCGAGAGTCGGGACGAGACAGACAGGCTGGCAGCTTTTCTCAGCCAGTCGAAATCATGAATCAGCATAATTTTTATGGATATAAACAGTTGAAGTCGGAAGTTTACATACACCTTAACCAAATACATTTAAGCTCAGGTTTTCACAATTCCTGACATTTAATCCTTGTAAAAATTCCCTGTCTTAGGTCAGTTAGGATCACCACTTAATAATAGTAGAGAGAATTATTTATTTAAACTTTTATTTCTTTCATCACATTCCCAGTGGGTCAGAAGTTTACATACACGCAATTAGTATTTAGTAGCATTGCCTTAAATTTTTTTTAACTTGGGTCAAACGTTTCAGGTAGCTTTCCACAAGCTTCCCACAATAAGTTGGGTGAATTTTGGCCCATTCCTCCTGACATAGCTGGTGTAACTGAGTCAGGTTTGTAGGCCTCCTTGCTCGCACACGCTTTTTCAGTTCTGCCCACATATTTTCTATAGGATTGAGGTCAGGGCTTTGTGATGGCCTCTCCAATACCTTGACTTTGTTGTCCTTAAGCCATTTTGCCACAACTTTGGAAGTATGCTTGGGGTCAATTTGGAAGACCCATTTGCGACCAAACTTTAACTTCCTGACTGATGTCTTGAGATGTTGCTTCAATATATCCACATCATTTTCCTTTCTCATGACGCCATCTATTTGTGAACTGCACCAGTCCCTCCTGCAGCAAAGCACCCCCACAGCATGATGCTGCCACACCCGTGCTTCACGGTTGGGATAGTGTTCTTCGGCTTGCAAGCTACCCCTTTTTTCCTCCAAACATAACGATGGTCATTATGGCCAAAAAGTTATATTTTTGTTTTATCAGACCAGAGGACATTTCTCCAAAAAGTACGATCTTTGTCCCCATGTGCAGTTGCAAACCGTAGTCTGGCTTTTTTTGGCGGTTTTGGAGCAGTGGCTTCTTCCTTGCTGAGCGGCCTTTCAGGTTATGTCGATATAGGACTCGTTTTACTGTGGATATAGATACTTTTGTACCTGTTTCCTCCAGCATCTTCACAAGGTCCTTCGCTGTTGTTCTGGGATTGATTTGCACTTTTCTCACCAAAGTACGTTCATCTCTAGGAGACAGAACGCGTCTCCTTCCTAAGCGGTATGAAGGCTGCGTGGTCCCATGGTGTTTATACTTGCGTACTATTGTTTGTACAGATGAACGTGGTACCTTCAGGCGTTTGGAAATTGCTCCCAAGGATGAACCAGACTTGTGGCGGTCTACAATTTTCTTTCTGAGGTCTTTGCTGATTTCTTTTGATTTTCCCATGATGTCAAGCAAAGAGGCACTGAGTTTGAAGGTAGGCCTTGAATTACATCCACAGGTACACCTCCAATTGACTCAAATGATGTCAATTAGCCTATCAGAAGTTTCTAAAGCCATGACATCATTTTCTGGAATTTTCCAAGCTGTTTATAGACACAGTCAACTTAGTGTATGTAAACTTCTGACCCACTGGAATTGTGATACAGTGAATTATAAGTGAAATAATCTGTCTGTAAACAATTGTTGTAAAAATGACTTGTGTCATGCACAAAGTAGATGTCCTAACCGACTTGCCAAAACTATAGTTTGTTAACAAGAAATGTGTGGAGTGGTTGAAAAACTAGTTTTAATGACTCCAACCTAAGTGTATGTAAACGTCCGACTTCAACTATACAAAGACACGTCAATAGAAAAACAGGAAATGCAGCTAGTTTGCTGTCATTCCAGCTTCAGTTTGTAGTGATTGTGTTAGCCGTGTAGTTGGCTATCTCTTCTGAACAGTGGCCTGGCAAGAGAGCAAATGTTCTATGCCAGGCGAAATGGCACATCATTAGCTCATTGTTATGGATGTATCCCCCGAAAAAATAGTAGAAAACAGCTTAAACAAACGTAAATGCAGCTACTTTGCTGTTATTCTGGCTACACTGTTTGACGTGACTGTGTTAGCCAAAGTTGGCTAGCTGGTAAGCAAGGGATAAGAACGTTGCCAGCCATCATGGCAACGGAACATTTTGAATGAATGACTGGGTCACGTCCATAGATTTAGAACAAAAAGTCTTAACATTTACATTTAAGTCATTTAGCAGACGCTCTTATCCAGAGCGACTTACAAATTGGTGCATTCAACTTAGGATAGCCAGTGGGACAACCACATCTTGATCACAGTAAGTACACTTCTTCAAACAAGCAGCTGTGAGCAAAGTCAGTGCAATCAGGGACAACTACATCTCGATCACAATAAGTACATTTCTTTAAACAAGTAAGTGCTAGCAGGTGAAATAAGTCAGGTGTTAGTTTAGACAAAAGACAGTGGTAGTAAATGGGGGGGGGGTAGAAGGATTACTATTATACTATTCCAGGTATTCCTTAAAGAGGTAGGGTTTCAAGTGTCTCCGGAAGGTGGTCAGTGACTCCGCTGTCCTGGCGTCGTGGGGGAGCTTGTTCCACCATTGGGGTGCCAGAGCAGCGAATAGCTTGAGAACCAAGGAAAATATTGTTTTTCCTAATCATATTTTTTTGTGATTCAATAACTGTTTAGGGTTTAAAAAAGCATCCTACAATTTCCACATTTTAATTTTATTTTTTATTTTTTATTTTACAGCATGTCCACTGTAGTGGACAACAGGATCATTTGAGTACGAAAAGAGACACATTTGGTAGATACAAATTTTTACAGAGTTCTTACAGATTACAGAGTTTTTATGAACTAAGAATACATACATTTTGGGCTGTAGATTGATTATTATCCAAGAATACAGACATTTTGATTATACAATACACATTAATCATTCTTGAATCCTTTTCCTTACATTTCGCAAGGATAGCTTTACTATTAAAGCTTAACACTTTGTTATGTCCATATCCTTTGATTTGTCCCCTTGAATCCTTTAAGTGTTATTTGAACAATGAACATATAACTAATGTGTAACAGATTTATTTTGGATTTTTTCCTTCTGTCAAACTGAATCCAATCTAGCTTTTTCCTTCACTCTTCATTTTGTTCTTAGTATTTTCTTTGTTAGTGGTGAAAGTCCTGGAAGCAATTTCTCTTTTTGGTAATGCAGAGGAACATCTTGCATTTGGTACATCTCATGTACGTCTTGCTCTTGCAGCCCTTATTTCTGCATCTTTCTGCATGCTTGGTATCCATCATCTCAGGCATGTGCATGGCTCCTAGTCTGCGCACAGATGGCTCTGGTTGTGGGATCCTCATTTTAGATGGTGGCTCATCTCTCTTCACAGCTGTTTTCCAGTTCCGGACTCTCCAACAGCTCCTCAGCTAGGAGTAGTTTGAAGTCCAGGTACTGATGTGTGTTCTTGGATGGTCTGTGCAGAGCTTTGCTGTCAGACTGGTATTGTATCCAGGAGTTGGTGATGGCAACATCAAAGAAGTGACTGATCACGCGCGATGTCCACTTCTTGGTCCTGCTTGACATACGATAGAAGCTAAGCATGCGATCACAAAGATCTACGCCACCCATGTTATCATTATACTGCTTAATTACTGCTGGTCTTTTAACCTGGACCAGGTGCTTTTCTTTCTGGGACCATCTGGTACAGATGTCTTCTGGGTCTTTCCCATGTACAGTGGATGCCATGAGCACTGGTTTGTTGTCGAACCATTTTGTGATGGCCAGCTCAGGACTCTTTCTGGCCACTGACACTGATGTTCCTCTCCCCTCTTTTTTCAACTGTTTGTCTACTGGCAGCTGGCACAGCTTTGGGACACGGTTCTTCATTATAGTTCCAGTTGCAGGAAGGCCCTTTGCCAGCAATGCATCCAATAGATCTATGGTTGTGAAGTACCTGTCAAAGAATATGTGGCTTCCTGTTGGAACAGATTCAACCATGCGTAGAACTGCTGCAGCTCCAACTCCTAACCTTTGGACTGTAAAGGTATTCTTCCCTTGGTAGACTTCAAAATCAAGCATCAGACCATTTGGGGATGCAAGGACAAAGACCTTTAGGCCAGTAGGGTTTGGCTTGCCGGGAACATATTGCCTGACTGGACAACGGCCTGTGAATGGGATGATTTGCTCATCAATGCAGACCCTTTCTGGCTTTGCAAGGCTGAGACAGCCTTGGCGCACACGATCGAGTATTAGCCTGACTTTCCAAAGAATATCTGCCTTCTTTGTTTCCTCTGTTACAGCCAGGTCATTGACAATCTTGAGGGAATTTCTTATCCTGAAGAATCTATCCCTAGTCATTTTGCTACTTATGACTGGCACTTTAGTTTTGTTGGCCCAAAACATTTTAATTCTGGGATAGCCAAGGCAGGCCATGTGGACTGAAATGCCCAAGAAGATTTTTATTTCTTGTGGCGTGGTGTTCATGCACACTCCTTTGATTTGCAGCTCTCTTTGATTTGTGTATGTTGCCAAATCTTCAAAGACCTTGTTGTCAATGTACTGTGAAAAGTATTCAATTGGACTCCAGTCTGCAGGTGTTGTAGGGTCATCTTGACACACAGGAAGCCCAGGTAACACAGGTGCAAATCTGATATGAAGGAAAAAAGAATAATAAATGATAAGTAATAACAGTTTAAATACTCAATGCAGCTGAATTTAAAATTGTGGAACTGCATCAAACATACATGTTACTCCTGGCCCACAGAGGGGAACGAGTTTCCTGTTCATCCCTGTCTGTATCTGTGTCTGTGTCTGCATCTGTCCCTTCAACTGAGCCTTCTGCATTGTCTTCTTCTTCTTCATCACCGTTTTGTATCACTGGTTGAAACTTATCCTCATCTCTCTCATCATCTGACAACTCCAAATCTGAATCTCCCTCGGTAAAGAATTCTTTCTGCTTCAGTTCTGTTTCCTACGACAATGTGGAGTCATTATTTACATGAAGATAGTCCTGATGTCCACTATAATTGACATTCATAAAATGGCAAATCTTTCAAAAGATACATAATTTAGTTGCTATCAGAACTAAATATATGATTCCTAACACCTTCATGAACAAGAAAATATATGATTATCATAGTAACAAAACCATAGACAAACAATATTTGACTTACCTCTCATCTTTCCATAAAATGTGCTTGTTCCTATGCCGTCCATTTTGAAAGGAAAGATAGAGGCGGTTCCCGGCCTCCCAGCCAATCAAATGACATATCACTGAAAAGCCCAGGATGTCCTCTGTACAGTACATCAGGAATTAAGAGACTTGCACAAAAGATTCCAAGAAGAGGGATGAAACTCAAATGTCCACTACAGTGGATATAAGTCAATGGGCTGGGTCTCAGGAGGATACAAAGACACGTCAATAGAAAAACAGGAAATGCAGCTAGTTTGCTGTCATTCCAGCTTCAGTTTGTAGTGATTGTGTTAGCCGTGTAGTTGGCTATCTCTTCTGAACAGTGGCCTGGCGAGAGAGCAAATGTTCTATGCCAGGCGAAATGGCACATCATTAGCTCATTGTTATGGATGTATCCCCCGAAAAAATAGTAGAAAACAGCTTAAACAAACGTAAATGCAGCTACTTTGCTGTTATTCTGGCTACACTGTTTGACGTGACTGTGTTAGCCAAAGTTGGCTAGCTGGTAAGCAAGGGATAAGAACGTTGCCAGCCATCATGGCAACGGAACATTTTGAATGAATGACTGGGTCACGTCCATAGATTTAGAACAAAAAGTCTTAACATTTACATTTAAGTCATTTAGCAGACGCTCTTATCCAGAGCGACTTACAAATTGGTGCATTCAACTTAGGATAGCCAGTGGGACAACCACATCTTGATCACAGTAAGTACACTTCTTCAAACAAGCAGCTGTGAGCAAAGTCAGTGCAATCAGGGACAACTACATCTCGATCACAATAAGTACATTTCTTTAAACAAGTAAGTGCTAGCAGGTGAAATAAGTCAGGTGTTAGTTTAGACAAAAGACAGTGGTAGTAAATGGGGGGGGGTAGAAGGATTACTATTATACTATTCCAGGTATTCCTTAAAGAGGTAGGGTTTCAAGTGTCTCCGGAAGGTGGTCAGTGACTCCGCTGTCCTGGCGTCGTGGGGGAGCTTGTTCCACCATTGGGGTGCCAGAGCAGCGAATAGCTTTGACTGGGCTGAATTAACGAATGGGTCGCGTCTCTGGCACCCGAACCGAAAGAACGAACGACCAGCCGGCTTGGGTAGCAACCCTAGATTTGTGTCGGAACTATATCTCGGATGAAATAGTATGAATAAATTCATCAAAATAACATTTTATATGAAAATATGTCAATCATTATTTGAATATGTTGGTAACCCGTTGTATAAAAGTCATCATGCCCTCAAAGCTGGTGTTTGGAGGATATATTGGCACGGTTTACCAGCCCTCGATGAAACAACGCACATGCCAATATATCCTCCAAACACCGGCTTCTCGGGCATTATCACTTAATTACAGCTTTGATTTATTTTGAGTGATTGAAACACAGTACACAGTAAGAGAGACACACAATTCTGGAGTGAAAATAGTAGTCTTGTTTTTGCCATAAAATAACAAAAGCTTTTGAACAAACGTGAAAACACATTTTACATTTACATTTTAGTCATTTAGAAGACGCTCTTATCCAGAGCGACTTACAGTTAGTGAGTGCATACATTTTATTTTTATTTTTTTTCATACCCCCCGTGTGAAACGAACCCACAACCCTGGCGTTACAAACGCCATGCTCTACCAACTGAGCTACATCCCTGCCAGCCATTCCCTCCCCTACCCTGGACGATGCTTGGCCAATTGTGCACCGCCCCATGGGTCTCCCGGTCGCGGCCGGCTACGACAGAGCATGGATACATTCATATAAATATTAAAACCTAAAGATAAAAATGTCAGAGGTCAGGAACAAACTACTATTTTGTGCTATTCCAAGAATCAAGTACATCTGCCCCATTTTGGCTCACACATAACACAAAATTATACATACATCATAAGCACAATCACTGGCCACTTTAAGAAATGGAACACTAGTCACTTTAATAATGTTTACATATCTTGCACTACTCATCTCATATGTATATACTGCATTCTATTCCATAATATTCTACTGTATCTTAGTCAATGCCACTCTGTCATTGCTTGTCCATATATGTATATATTATTAAATCCCATTCCTTACTAGTTTTGTGTGTATTTGGTATATGTTGTGAAATTGTTAGATATTACTTGTTAGATATTACTGCACTGTCGGAGCTAGAAGCACAAGAAATTCGCTACAACCCACTATAACATCTGCTAAACACGTGTATGTGATAAATACGATTTGATTTGATTTGATAGCAACACACATTTCCACACAAAAACATAGACTTTGGGATCATGAGAAAATGACACTGAAAGAGTGGGGAGGGGTTGTGGGAAGGAGAGGCATGAGAGAGATATATTGTGGGAAAGAGACTGAGAAAGAGATCAACGTAAACAAAGTTATTTTCAGCGAGCCCTCCAATGTATGGAAAAAATGAACACACAAACAACCATAACTCACAGTGTTCCACCGTCTAATCATAGATCCACCAACCTTACAGCAATCTGGACCACAGTGAATACATTTGCCCCAAAGTGTATTTATATAATGTTTGCGCATGTGTGTAGATAATGTCATGTGTATACCAGTACACGTTCAATTATTTGAATGTAGTTGTATGCCTGTGTATGTATGCACTCAGAGCAGGAGTGTGATGAGTAGCAGGAGCAGACAGTGCACCCATGACGCCATGATTGGAGCTGCAATGCCTCTTTGTTGTTGGGGGTCTCTCTGGCCACAGCCCTCTCCCTGGTAGCCGCTATAGCACTGGCACTGGAACTCTCTCTGAAAGCCCAATATGTCATCTTCCCCAAGCTGACCTTGAACCTTGAGTTTACCATTTACCATGGGCTCTATGCTGTGGGTACGGGTGCTGAGGTGCAGGTAGGCGTCAGTGTCAGGGTGTCTACGCAGGCAGCGTCCTTGGGAACCGCACAGCGCCTGGCTGCACAGCTCTGCTGCCGTGGAGACGTTAAGCAGGTACCTGCCCAGCGGACCCCGCAGGTACTCATTCAGACTAGAGCAGCTGGCCTGGAGAGACACACACAGAGTTTAAAGGGTGGCTGAACTTCCTGTTTTGGCCTCGTTTTAGGTTTGGTTAATTAAGAAATTACTGAATTCAAATGTGAGTTGGTTTCGGGGTGTGGTTTGATGTGGGTGTCTCTTGTGCGTGTTCACAGGTGGGAAGAGTTAGCCCAATTATTTAGCCAATTAGATTCAGCCAGCTGGTGTGCAACCATGGCAAAGTTGGTTTGACTTTGGATAGCCTATCTCCGGAGCTAATTAGGGACTGTCAATAAATTACACATGTAAATGAGACAATATTTTCATGTTGCACACCTTTTAGTTCTCATTAAATGCTTTCAATATTTGTAAATGAATTTCTACAAATTATAGTTGTTTTAAAGTTCTAAAGTTATTGAATTTTTACATATTGTCCCATGTAAATTGTGTAATTTACTGATGGTCCCTAACTAGCCCCATAGGGATATCCAAAGTCAACCCAAATTTACCACAGCCTTTACGATCGGGTCGCATGCAGCTGCACTCCGAATTGATGATTACTTATGTGCTGCCAGCTGTGGGCACGATTGAAACAAACCCAACCTTCATTTACGTTGTGATGCAGTCATGACTACAAGTCTGACAAAGCTGTTTTTGAAGACCGACATTATGACCAAAGATATCCTATTTACCCTTTGTAATCAAAAAAAATTCTGACTCATATCAATGCCACAGGCTGTTTCCTAAATGAGAAGTTGTTTTTTTGGGGCAGTTGCTCTTTAAAGGTAGATTTACATCAATGTCATTCCTGCGTCTCCCCAATTTAAATTAAACTTAAGATCCACTACAAACACTTTCAAATCATAATAACAAATGGGACATGAAGAGGGGCTGCTACAAAAACACAACTGATAATCAGCTGATAATCAAGTGAATGAATGGTTGTGACGTGACTGACTATGACACTGTGACGTGCAGTGAGGTCCTGTGAGTTGGTCATTCAGTGATCACGTGATTCGTTGTGCTTTTATGAGACTTCTGTAAATGCATGGACACTTGCCTTGCTGCCTGCATAAGCGTGGTCTCCCCAGAGGATGATGCCTGCAGCCCCAAGAGCCACACTTTCCCCAATTGTGGAGACCAGGTCCGTCTGCAGAGAGATGAAATCATTAAAAATCTTGACCATAGAAGACGTAAAGATTTATCACAAAGCACACAGAGTGCACAGTCAGCACAAATCAGCCAATGGAAAATAACCAAAATGACACCATGCACAATTGTTCAGTGTTCAATTGTTGTGCGTGGGGGCGAGAGGCCACTGGACCATATAGACTTTTTGTATGTGACCACCTCTTATCTGCTCACGCCCTCGTAAGGAAATGAACTATGGGGTGTTAGCAAGTAACATGACCAACGCCCATCCCGCTCACACATATACACATAATGTTGCTGCTACCGTCTCTTATGACCGAAAAGAGCTTCTGGACATCAGAACAGCGATTACTCACCTTAAGCTGGACAAATAATATTTATTTAATGAGTCGGACCAGAGGGATTTGCTCCAGACACCCGACAGGGCCCTCATCCCGTCATTCGCAGTAGAATGAAAAGGAGATATCGCGGAAGGAGATCGGGGTGCTTGGTAAGGAGCCGGCAACGAGTGGCTAATCTGCCTTTGCCATCGATACTATTGGCCAATTTACAATCGTTTGATAATAAAGTGGACGAACTACAGGCACGAATGTCCTACCAACGGGACATTAAAAGCAGTAATATCTTATGTTTCACTGAGTCGTGGCTGAACGAAGACATGAATAACATACAGCTGGCGGGTTATACACTGTATCGGCAGGATAGAACAGCAGCCTCTGGGGTGGCAGTATATTTGTAAACAACAGCTGGTGCACGATATCTAAGGAAGTCTTGAGGTTTTGCTCGCCTGAGGTAGAGTATCTCATGATAAGCTGTAGACCACACTATCTACCAAGAGAGTTTTCATCTATATTCTTCTTAGCTGTCTATTTACCACCACAAACCGATGCTGGCACTAAGACCGCACTCAATGAACTGTATACGACCATAAGCAAACAGGAAAACGCTCATCCAGAGGCGGCGCAGGGAAACTTTAATCCGTTTTACCTCATTTCTACCAGCATGTTAAATGTGCAACCAGAGGGACAAAAACTCTAGACCACCTTAACTCCACACACAGAGACACGTACAAAGCTCTCCCTCGCCCTCCATTTGGCAAATCTGACCATAATTCTATCCTCCTGATTCCTGCTTACAAGCAAAAACTAAAGCCGGAAGCACCAGTGACTCGGTCAATAAAAAAGTGGTCAGATGAAGCAGATGCTAAGCTACAGGACTGTTTTGCTAGCACAGACTGGAATATGTTCCGGGATTCTTCCGATGGCATTGAGGAGTACACCACATCAGTCGCTGGCTTCATCAATAAGTGTATCGATGAAGTCGTCCCCACAGTGACTATATGTACATACCCCAACCAGAAGCCATGGATTACAGGCAACATCTGCACTGAGCTAAAGGGTAGAGCTGCCGCTTTCAAGGAGCGGGACTCTAACCCGGAAGCTTATAAGAAATCCTGCTATGCCCTCCGATGAACCATCAAACAGGCAAAGCGTCAATACAGGACTAAGATCGAATCGTACTACACCGGCTCCGACGCTCGTCGGATGTGGCAGGGCTTGCAAACTATTACAGACTACAAAGGGAAGCACAGCCGCGAACTGCCCAGTGACACGAGCCTACCAGACGAGCTAAATTACTTCTATGCTCGCTTCGAGGCAAGTAACACTGAAACATGCATGAGAGCATCAGCTGTTCCAGATGACTGTGTGATCACGCTCTCCGTAGCCGATGTGAGTAAAACCTTTAAACAGGTCAACATTCACAAGGCCGCAGGGCCAGACGGATTACCAGGACGTGTACTCCGAGCATGCGCTGACCAACTGGCAAGTGTCTTCACTAACATTTTCAACCTCTCCCTGTCTGAGTATGTAATAACAACATGTTTCAAGCAGACCAACATAGTCCCTGTGCCCAAGAACACTAAGGTAACCTGCCTAAATGACTACCGACCCGTAGCACTGACGTCTGTAGCCATGAAGTGCTTTGAAAGGCTGGTCATGGCTCACATCAACACCATTATCCCAGAAACCCTAGACCATCTCCAATTTGCATACCGCCCCAACAGATCCACAGATGATGCAATCTCTATTGCGCTCCACACTGCCCTTTCACACCTGGACAAAAGGGGTGTGTGCTCAGTCCCCTCCTGTACTCCCTGTTCACTCATGACTGCATGGCCAGGCACGACTCAAACACCATCATTAAGTTTGCAGATGACACAACAGTGGTAGGCCTGATCACCGACAACGACGAGACAGCCTATAGGGAGGAGGTCAGAGACATGGCCGTGTGGTGCCAGGACAACAACCTCTCCCTGATCAAGACAAAGGAGATGATTGTGGACTATAGGAAAAAGAAGAGGACCGAGCATGCCCCCATTCTCATCGACAGGGCTGTAGTTCAGCTTCCTTGGTGTCCACATCACCAACAAACTATCATGGTCCAAGCACACCAAGACAGTCGTGAAGCGGGCACGACAAAACCTATTCTCCCTAAGGAGACTGAAAAGATTTGGCATGTGTCCTCAGATCCTCAAAAGGTTCTACAGCTGCACCATCGAGAGCATCCTGACTGGTTGCATCACTGCCTGGTATGGCAACTGCTCGGCCTCCGACCGCAAGGCACTACAGAGGGTAGTGCGTACGGCCCAGTACATCACTGGGGCCAAGCTTCCTGCCATCCAGGACCTCTATACCAGGCGGTGTCAGAGGAAGGCCCTAAAAATGGTCAAAGACTCCAGCCACCCTAGTCATAGACTGTTCTCTCTGCTACCGCACGGCAGGCGGTACCGGAGCACCAAGTCTAGGTCCAAGATGCTTCTAAACAGCTTCTACCCCCAAGCCATAAGACTCCTGAACATCTAATGAAATGGCTACCCAGACTATTTGCATTGCCCCCCCTCCCCCTATTTTACGCTGCTGCTACTCTCTGTTTATTATCTATGCATAGTCACTTTAATAAGTCTACCTACATGTACATATTACCTCAATTACCTCAACTAACCGGTGCCCCCGCACATTGACTCAGTACTGGTACCCCCTGTATATAGCCTCGCTATTGTTATTTTTACTGCTGCGCTTTAATTATTTGTTACTTTTATTTCGTATTATTTGATTTTGTATTCTTTTGTGATTTTTTGGTATTCTTTCTTAAAACTGCATTGTTGGTTAAGGGCTTGTAAGTAAGCATTTCACTGTTGTATTCGGCGCATGTGACAAATAAAAATGTGATTTGATTTTTGATTTGAAGAGAGGGAGTATTTGGGGTATCTGCTGATAGATCAGGAAAGGGCTGCAGCCACCGATAAGGACTGAGGGTTATGATCATGGGTAGAGAGAGAGAGCTCGATCTGTGAATCAGGGTCTATCAACCCAGCACACACACACACACACAAAAGAGTGGTTATAAAACACACCCATTGATTAAACAGAGATTAAAGAGGGAGTATTGCACTCTGATATGGAGCATTATTCTACAAAAATAAACTTCTAAACATTAAGTGAACCGCAATCATTAAAATCTTGATGGAAGATTTTATTAGGGTAGGTTTATAGCCTAGATATTTTTTACATAAATTATTCAAACAACTCCCAGACTTCTTTGTCACTGAATTGAGCTAGAATATAATAATAATAAATAATAATAATATGATACAGTATGCAGTATGGATTATCTGCCCAGCGGAAAACATACTGATCAAAAGGTCTACAAGTTCTCCTGGTTAGTACTATGTGACTGTCAGAGAAACAGCCCTTCACCTCTGTCAGCAACTCCAGTACGTTGGCGTAGGTGGGCCGGGCGTACACAAAGACAGGACGTGCCAGCCCATCTCCCACTGACGCCAGACGCATCCCCTCCTTCACCCGGTTCCGGACAAACTGGCGCCCAGAGGGCGAAGAGCGCAGCACCATGCCCATGTAGACCGAAGGGAAGAGGGCTGTGCTCTCAGTCCACAGCCATTTGAGCATTTCATTCCGGGCCACCTCCACGTCAGGGCAGCGGCCTGTGTAGTTCTCCAGAGTGTTCCTGTAGTCGTGGTTGTAGCAGTCTGGGAACAGGTAGAACCCCCACAGCTGGTTGGGCCGCAGGCTCTTGGCCAGCCTCAGGGTCTCCAGCATGAACTTCCGGGCCGACATCTCAAACTCCTGCTGGGCCACCTTAGCCACACGCACTGTGGGCCAGGCTGGGTTCTTCTGGGCCACCAGCTGCCTTGACTGGTTGCGGTACACATTCTTGACATCCCAGTTACGGATCCACAGTGGTCTCCACTCCTCCCAGTCAATAACTGCCAGTCCCTTGGCCCCTGCTTCGCGTATGTAATACTGAATGCCCTCCGGCATCTTCTCCAGGTGCTGAGTGAGACTGGCAACCTGCGGGAGTCCACCGTTCCTGGCAGTACCATCATGCTCATCATAGTATGGGTACAACCCCAAGCGGTCCTTGTAAAATATGGTGAGGTTCTGGCGGACAAAGCCTTTGTTAGGCGACGCCACAATCTGGAACTGCTCCAGCTGAAATTTAATACCGTGCCGTGGGCTGCAGTCCTCTGTCGGAGCATTCCAGGCCAGGACCAGAGGCTTTTGGGGATACAGTGGCCATCTCGTGGGCTTCAGTTCCTCAGCACAGACGCAGTCCCATAGAAGTGTCACCAACAGCAATACTTTCCAATCAGGCAGTACAGTCCAGTACAACATGACTTTTGTGGTGAATTAATGTATTTTCACTCTCTGCTCTCCTGTCCTGTAAAGAGAATTGACATGGCTGATTTAAATTTAGAGCGAACATCAACATTAATATTTTGATTTCTAATCAATAGATTCAGATTTGACAGTAACTGTAATTACTCTGGTACTACACCGCCATGCCCAGAAAAGTTTCAATAGAGGACGGGCTCACTTCCACCAAACAGGTTCCAGACATACAATAGGTTTATGAATGAAGAGGATAGATAATAAAGTGTGAACAGTTCAGCTGGTTTAATTCATTCTATCCAGCATGAAAGTCTCTATGAAAAATGCATTAAGATTAAGCAGCCTACTCTATATGACAAGCCTGGAAACAATACCACTTCTCATGAAGATGATTAACTTAATATTGAGTTAAAGTTATATGCTACTGAAAATAATGAGTTTAGTGGGGAAACAGTTTTAGCAGCAGTATACTAGAAGCAGCAGTAGAAGCTTGTGTCAGCAAAAACACCCTTACACTTTTGCTGTGTATAACATCCACCATTTGCCATGAGTAAGTTTTCATTAGTGGAAAAGGATACAGAAAAACATATCTTACCTTGTATAGCAGAATGAGGAAGCATTCCCAAATACTAGAGTTCACTATATTCCAAGCTACGTTTGTCTTTCAAGATGGAGAAAGTTGATTGAAACAAACTTCTCCCAATAACTACCTTGTTAAGTGATCCCTGCAACAATAGGTAAAAACACTGGTACTTCATTTGTCACTGGCATGTATTATTACTGTACTTTACAACTTGCACCGACAGTGAATGTACCGGACCTGTACTGGTGTCAGTTCAGTTGCACACAACGCCTACCCCTACCCCTACCCTAGTGGGTTATTTATAAAAAGTCGTTGCTAGTGCGAGTCCGGACCACTTCAGGATGTTCCATTCAGCATGAAAAAGGGGAGTGGCGAAATAAATGGTACTTTGTAGGCGCGTCAAAGTGGTTCTCAATATATTGTATTACACCAAAATCATTGTGTGAACCTTCGACTATAGACTACATATTTAAAATGTTGTTTATTTTCTGTTTTTAACTGAATATACAGTAGTTCGTTTAATTTGTCAGTTATACACTTAGAATGAGTCAGTCCAAATAGTTTGCTACTAGTTATTGAAAACAGATGAATGTTGCAATATCTAGATTTAGGAGCAGCTGACAGCATAGAGGCAACATACATACAGAGCATGCCATGACATGCCCATCCTAAAAAAAAAGAATATCAGTATAAATTAACGTTGTCTTGTCTTCTGTAGTTCAGATCTTTATGCAATTTTTGGCAAGCAGTTAAATTACAAGCACATAATTTTAACCAATTTGTTAGGCCTATAACTGTTGATTACATATTTATAAACTATCTATAAGCTAATAATTAACAGTTGAAACCCCTTAAAACCCTTTTATAAATAATCTTAAGTAGGCTCCACCATGATGTCAAGTGTTAACAAATAGCCTATAGTTTAACTCCATGTAAGCATGGTATATCTAGGACCAGTGGCATTTCAACTCTGTCCAGACAAAGGCATCTGGCATGCAGACATCACCGCTGGAGGCACACGATGACAGCCATTGGCACTGGCTCAATGAGCCAACCAAGTACCACATGTTGTCATGTTGCCAACTTCATGGATAGATTCAGAGCATGCTATGGGCTTTGAAATAAATAGTTAGAAGCAAAGGCCAACAAAACATAAGCCTAAAGGGTGCATGTGAAGTGGAGGATCTGAGAGCACATAATAGACAAAAGTCCCTGGAAGTGAGGCCTCATCCTGTGAGGGTCACTCAGTTGACTCTGTTCCGCTGTTTGTTCTCCAAGCTCTGCTGACTCACCTGCTTGTGTGTGTGAATAAGACTGAGAGATTGTGAATCTCAAACCACCCCCTAGCCCCTACCAAACTGCTCGGAGGGCCCTCCGTTGTCACGTGTTACTGACAAAATTCCGAAGGTGACTTGTGGAGATGGGATCAATAAACCCATAAAATTCGGGACACACCCTGACATGAATGACGCAATTCATGTTCCACTTTTAAAGGTGCAATATGTAACTTTTTGGGCAACCCGACCAAATTCACATAGAAATGTGAGTTATAGATCTGTAATTATCCTTGAAGGCAATCTAAGTGGTAGATCTGTTCTATGTGCGCTATTTCTATGCTTCCCATTGTTACGTTTCGTTTTTGGATCTTCTACTTTTGTTTTTTACACCAGCTTCAAACAGCTAAAAATACAATATTTTTGGTTATTGAAAATATATTTCACAGCGTTTCTCTACCACAAAATGAAATTAGGCGAACTATTAGAATTTCAGCAACCTTTAAATAATAAAACGAGCATGAAATTCTAATGGTCGAAGTGGCTGAGGGTCTAATTAGCCCCTACACCGTCAATAATTTTCACTCCCTCAGCTTCGAGAGGGAGTGAAACACTTGTGCAAATCGAGGGCTAAGCGGCAAGGGGTGATTGAGCCAGAGTGAGGGAAGAGAAGAGATGTGTGGTTTCCCTCCATCTTGTGTGCCTACCTTTGACCCTTGACTCCTGGACATTACATCATCAGCCTTCAGGCACGCCAGGAAGCGATAACAATGTGGGGAAATGGAAACACACACCCTGTCACCTCAATCACAAGCACTTTAGAAGAGGGACCATAGGACTGTACTGTATAATTCTCTCTAACCTACACAGGCTACAATTTGAATTGCAGCTCGTGAGAAATCACTTTATAAAATGATATTTAATCTCTGAGATGTATGAAAATCAATGTTTACTCAACCAAACCCATTCATTCACATACTTTACATAAACTGCCTATAGCACTCAAAAGTGTGTCAGATCAAGGTCTCACTTGAGAAAGCATTATTCTGAACTCAATAGGACTTCCTGGTTAAATAAAATAAAATGATGTGTCGTATCGGGTGAATGGTGGCAATTATTGCTGATGAACAAAGGAGTCCGCTCATACTGAACTTGGATCATAAGGTTTATTCATATCACAAGCTTCAGCATAAGTGACAGATGTCATGACATCCGGAGAGCGACGCCTCAGAATGGCCGCTCTGCCCTCTCCTTCGTTTTTCCCCCAGTATATATAATCTCCCCAAGATGTGGGTGGCTCCCTCTACTGTCCAATCCCCTGTCTACAACACACTTCCTGTCTGTTGTATGTGGCGTTACACTAAAACATTCCCTCTTGATACTAAAATCAACATTCTTTCAGTTCCACTTAAAAACATTTAACAAAGGCATAATCCCAATACACGACATTTCCCCCCTTCGAGACTAAACAGTCTCGAAAACAAACAGAATAGGATTATGACAAGTGACAATTTATCTTATTGAGTATCTTTAACATTAAACCAAAAACATTATTCTCTAGAGTGTAAATACCTTTCTATGAAATATGCATAACTGTTTATGAAGTGTGAATACATTACTATGAACAAATCTTTATGGAGTGTAAGAGCAAAAAACTGTCCGGCAACCTTCGTTCCAAATCCATCCATCAATCAAGACAGTAAAATTCTCTCACGGTCCCTCTGCCCCAGGCAACCACCTCGGTACTCCAGCTAAACTCATAAACAATGTAAATGCATTTGAAACTATGATGCAATTAAATACACATGTAAGCCCCTGCAAACAAAATCCTATCCAAAAAATATCCACTCTAAGGCTGGTCAACCCATTGGACCCTACAGTGGACCTCTCCCTGCCTAGACTCCCTGTCCCTAAGCATTCACGAAATAAACAAAAACATCTAAGATCCTCACATGTATTCAATAACATCAAACATCATTCTACAAAAATTAATACCTAAGAATATGACACAATTATGTATTACACATCAAATATGTCTATATTTCATTGCAGACACTGGAATGTAGTCCACTACACTTCATCTCCCCGTAGTCTCCTCTTCCAATGGATTGTTGATGATGGAATCGGAATCTTTCCACACCCTCCTTGTTTCATCTCCTCCAGTCATATTGTCCCTTCATATTGTCCTTGTTTGAGTATTTCAATCTCCACATGTTCCCCCAAATGCTTCTGGAAGAAAAGAAAATACCAAACAGTATCTTTTGCAAAACAAACACTTTCAAATTAAACATCAATATCAACTAAGAATATAAAAATGATATATAAATGATGTATGAATCACATTAACCTATTCCCCCCTTTGATTCATAAAATCATACCAAAATCACCCTAATATTGAAAAAAAAATTTTTTAAAAATGATCAAATAATCAAAAAGGATATTTATCTATTCAGTTCTACTTGTCCATCTTCATCCAGATCAGGAACAGTCAACACCGGCATCTGAGTGTTGTCTCCAGGCATCACTCTCCAACCTATCTCAATCTCATAGCTTTCTCAAAGGTCAGTAACAAATTACAAACCTCACACACAGTGCTATCAAAGCTGCAACTAAAATCTGAACCATCACTGCCCCTACTGGGCCTACCTGATCTTGCAACCAAGTCTTCCCTGACCCTCCAGCTCCTTCAGATATACCAAATGCATCCCTTATATTCTTTAATGCATATATAACCCTAGTGATAATATCTGAACTATCTGGACTCAAAGTATAACTAATATTATCAATATGATCTTCCCAAATGTTACACCATACCATGGAAAAAGTCCCCCCTTCTCCCTTAGATTTATCTATGACATGTCTCCATGTCTCTTTCCATCCAATTTCAAACCTAGCTTCAGATTTATCTGTGTCCGGTGGTACCCCTCTTTTAATGGTAGAAACCTCATATGGAAGCTTCAACGTCGACATGTAACAACATCCTATCCATCAATAGGGTAAAAATATATATGCTTTATCACCACAAACCCTCTAAATATCTTTAACATTCCCAATAGTCACATTGACAGGCAAAAGCTGATCTTTCACCATCAAAGTCCTGCTCTTCTTACTAACTGGAACATAAAAAGTTACATTATATTTCTCATTACTACCCTTAAGGTCCTGCATAACCAAAGTTATCATATAACATCACAATCTGATATTCCCATAAACATACCCCTTACCTCATATGTTTTATTAGAACCAAACAACTTTTAGCCCTCACTACTTTCACCTCAAATGATTCAGGGTTCGCTGCTACCTGACTTTCTTTACCATCCAACATATTCACATAGGGTAATTCATTTAACCAAGAACACTTATACCTAGGCTTAAACAAATGTTGTGACAACGACATTACTTTATCTGTCAATGCTCGTTGCTGATACAACAGCCATCTCAAAGCATAAGATTGACACATACTTGATAGAGGTCGAACCCCACGTGTCTGGTGCTGGAATTCTCAACAGACATGGACCCTCAAGATTCCTCACTGATATTACAGAATGAGTTACTGGAACCAAAGATTCCTACCTGCTATCTTTAATTTTTCACAACAGAAGAATCAAACTACATGCATTTAGTTTCTCTCTTCCCTAACGAGCGGTACTGCAGATACCTCTCCTTGTCTGTCATTAAAATCAAAGACCTCATATCCTGTACCTCCATGATTTCACTATTTCAGATGAATCTATATTGACTCTACTACTATCTGCTCTCCTATTTTAACCCTATTCGTACTATCATTGACAGCACTCTCCATCCGTAACATAAACCCCTGAGTCCTTCTTGCTACCCCCTTTAATTTCAGAAAAGTTGTTGTCGGTGTCATACTTCCTACATTTGCTATTGCCATCGTATCATTAATCCCTTCCAAAGTTACCATTAAAGTAGTTGATGTAGTCGATGTATTAACACTCTTCACTACCGATATCCTATGTGTATTATTTACTGTTGGAGTGACTACTGCAACATATTCTTCCTGAACTCCTTTGGTGACTGTGGAAACTTCAACAGACTTCAAATCTTCCATTATAAGCGTCACTTTACGAATTACATAGCCTTTTAACCAATCATTCTTAACCTGAACAAATTTTAATGCTTGCACTAGATAAGTACACATATATTCTTCCTGACCTTTCTCTGTAACATTACGCAAAATGAATGAACAATCACTCATAACCCTTTTCCACTTCATATTGTTGTACAAACTATATCTCATTTGATTAGGTGCAACAGCTTGCTTCTACTTCTGGTCCTGATAACAATACTTCTTCTCCATAATTATCTCTCCATGTGGGAGGAACGTCCCCATCCTAACCCTAAAAACAGCGTTCCCCTACAATGGGTGCTGGAGATATTGGTTCCCTTATAATCAAATGCGATATATTTATGGCTTTAATAACTATCAATGTTGAAAGAGTTAAATTGCTTCTCACTGTTGTTTTAATAGACTGAAGTGTAAATGTCCCTAGTTACTTCATCCATTTTCCCCAAAGATTTGAACTCTTTGCTTGTACTTCCATCTATCACCACTAGTGTCAAATGACGTAAATGTAACTTACATTCACTCTCTCTCCCTACTCTAAACCCTAACTTTCAAACTTTTGATTATAAAAATACACCTATAATTACCTTGATCCCCCTACTCTAAAGTGTCCTTCACCACCCTTCTCTCTCTCTTACTACTAACTTTGAAACTTAGCTTACTGTCTTAGAGTTCATTCAACCCTAGTTCTCCTAACTTTTTTTAATCTAATCTTTTCTCCTAACCTTTAAAAACCTTTTCCCACTGATTTATTCACAAAATCCTTTTACCACCAATTTTTAGGATATGTGATTGGGAAAGTCCCCACCTGCTTCTGACTTCTTTACACACAGACTTGGCAAACGACTAAACACCTTTTAGCCTAGCCTGAAATCTCTTGGTGTAAGAATGTAACCCAGAATAACAGTCACCCCTTTTAACTTTATTTTTCAGACAGATTGTCTAATAGGCAGTCTAATAGATTATCATCCTTCCTATGATATTATCTTTTTAAGCAAATATGATTCCCAAAAACCCTACTTTTTTAACATCTTCTACCAGACAGCCGTTTAGTGTACATCCTATTGTACAGTTCAATTTACACCATGCATCTCTTCCCAACACTGCAATAGCAGTATCTTCTAATATTAGTATGTCTATTTTAATTTCTCCTTGATTTTTTATAGCATAGCTCAATTGGTTCACTAAGAGTAATTAGCTGTTTTACTACCTCAAATCCCTATCCTAATTAGTTAATTTTACATAGTGAGATGTTGAACCTCTTTAGGCTGAACACAGATAAGTTTTTCCACTATTCACCATTATTTCTCATAGTCCTCTGGTTTTACTTCAATTGTTGGATATTTTCTCTTCTTCTCTAATCGGTGCTATCAGCTGACACCCCCCTTCGTATCTTCTAGGCACTAACAGGTGATCTTGACTGGCCCCTGTATCTTCAAAAATGTTCTCTGTTGTTTCCTCCTGACTTATTGCACTCACAGGTAAAGTGACCAATCTGTCCATAATTATAACAGTCTTCTGAAAGTTGCTGGAAGTGTAGCTGAAATCTTCCTCCTCCTTCTAAGCCTTCTCGTCCTCTTCCTCTCCAATTCTGTGTCTGTCCAGAAACTGGCTGTGGATATGAAACACCTGGTACCCCCCTTGGCTGGTACAATTGCATTTGATATTGTTCAGTTGAAGCTGTAACAGTGATTGTTGATTTGGTTCACTTTGATTCTTCATAACCAAAGCTTCTCTTCTCCACCAGTTGTATGATTGAGTTTTCTGAGAGTTTCTTGATCCTGTTCTTTCTTGCTGTTGACATATCAGGATTCTTCAAAAGCTTATATTCTAAGTTCTGTCCTCGAAATATCATCTTCCATCATCTTCTTACTTTTCTTCTGTGCCAGTCCTTGTAGGATAAACTCCTTTTGAATACACAGCACCTTTAGTCTCCTCTTTATCGCTGTCTTCATCTGAACTCGAACCTCATTCTTCTCTTAGTTTCCAGACATCTCGGTTTTTCTTCCTTCTGGAGTTTTGGATTCATCTTTCTGGTCGTTTCTGCTTGTCCTCTATCTATTATTCGTTCATCTTCCTCTCCGATGCAACAATCACCCTGCTGGATGATCACCGGAAGCTGAGGATAAACATCCCTAAGCTCTACTTCCTTCTCGTAAGGTGGGTGTCTTTGCTGAATCCGTATGTGAGAAAGGTGTACTAACTTCTGCCATTAGTTTTCCTGTCGCCTTTTCTTCCTTTAGCATTTTCTCTATACCTTTATCTTATCGCTGGAATCTTTTATCAGTTTTTGTTTGAGAATGAAGGGCAACTTTTGTTTCATTTGCCGGATAACCTAGCAATACTCTTAACTAAAGGATTACCATTTTGTACTATACCAATCGGTGTAATGACTTTTATAGCCTTGCTGTCTTTTCTCCCCATTGTAACAACCCTTTTATATTCCTTTATCGTGAATTACTTTATTTTTAGACTATATAGCCTATGGCTTCCCCCCTTTAATTATTAATATAAACCTAAACAACCCCCAAAAAAAAAAAATTCATGAATAATTAAAACCAATTTTTATTCCTATATCCTATGTCACCAATTTATCAATTAGTGGTGGCTATCTTACCACAACCCATCAAATGCAAGTAGTCAACTTCAGACTACAATACCCATAAACAAAGCCTGTAACCCCTTGCTCTATAACCCCTTGCTCTATAAGCACCTAATTATCTTAAATTTACAGAATAATGTCAGTCCTTGATTCCCAACACAACTCCAATCAACCCCCGTGATGCACATAGCCTCCAAAATGCAATTTTTAATGAATCAGTTTGCCAAGCCTATGTGAAATTGTCATAACATCAAAGAAGATTTTGTAACCAGACCAGTCTCAAACCCTTTTTGACTTGATCCTCTGCCGCGTCACGTGACGCTACGTCAGCACCCCTCTCCTTCTCTCTCTCTCTCTCCTGTCGTCTCGTCCTATCGCCTCTCATATGACAAAAACAGAGACACAGAAAAAGATTTTAGTAGTTACTGCAATCACTGAGTTATCTCAACCATATTCAACATTCCTTCGTTCACCCATTATTCACTCTAAGACTAAACTCAGAACTAAATAGATCGCTCAAAAACATTTTTTATTTATTTTAATCCGTCATTTAATTTAATTCATTATACTCCGTCAACATATATTTAATGTATAAATTCACTACATCTCAACAAATAGTTTCATGTTCAAACACCAGCCGCTTTAAACTATAAGATTTGCGTTAAAATCTCTCCTCTTTGTTCCCTCGTCTGTGTCTCCCTGTCTCCCCCTGCAGTGTAACAGATGTGTTGTTTAGTAAAATCCCACGCATGCGCGATACATTCAAAAATACTTTTTCACCGTGGAAGGGAGATTCTTAGATCTCTCCCCAACCCCAAATAGACGGTTAACAGTCCTGCTGTACCTCCGTTTCCCCCTCATAGTCAAACAACATTTAACAGCGCTCACAAAACATAGAACCGAAATTCCACATACAAACATAATTTAAGAGGCTTTATTCCCATCGCAGTGGACCTCTACGGTCACATGTTAGCATGCAGCATATTAGCATTAGCATTTAGCCTTAGCCTGTATGCACCATGTAGCATAAAAACAATGTACCCGACATTGCGTCTTTAATTACTTTTTCCTTTGTCCTAACTTTAGGCTGCCGTGAGTTCTGGATATTTTATATGAGCGGTCCCCCCCAAGCAGATATCCCGTCGGACAGAAGATGGGCAAGCAACCCCCACTAAATCTACAACCAAACCCCAGTCTAAGACTGACCTGAAACCCATAACGCGTTACCAGGATTTTATGGCCCACCATGCGGTCGCCTCGTTGAGGGCTTATCAAATCCTGCAATGTCCTAACTTGTATACATATCTTGGCCCCGATTGTTCTTGACTTACTATTCAAGCAACACATCTCTATAAACAATCCATAAGCTCTACCCACTTTTGCGCTGTTTTTAAAAATGTATAATGATTAGCCAGACCCCCAGTCATCAGCAATAACGCCACACGAGGCACGGTCGTATGGTACATTTCTCCAGTGTACAATCACATAGCATCCAAACTAACAATCTGTGAGGAAAACTCACCCTTTTCTGGCACTTCAGACCGAGTTAGCTTGGCGGCAACGAATGCAACAAAGAAGATTTGCAGACCAGCCCCACGTTGGGCGCCATTTGTCGTATCGGGTGAATGGTGGCAATTATTGCTGATGAACAAAGGAGTCCGCTCATACTGAACTTGGATCATAAGGTTTATTCATATCACAAGCTTCAGCATAAGTGACAGATGTCATGACATCCGGAGAGCGACGCCTCAGAATGGCCGCTCTGCCCTCTCCTTCGTTTTCCCCCCAGTATATATAATCTCCCCAAGATGTGGGTGGCTCCCTCTACTGTCCAATCCCCTGTCTACAACACACTTCCTGTCTGTTGTATGTGGCGTTACACTAAAACATTCCCTCTTGATACTAAAATCAACATTCTTTCAGTTCCACTTAAAAACATTTAACAAAGGCATAATCCCAATACACGACAGATGTAACAGTGCATGTTATATGTACTACTGCTCTCTCCTCGTCTGACCATGTGTTCTCGTATACCCCGAGAGCATCTGGTCAGAGGGGTGGTGGCACAGGAATCCTCATCTCTCCCAAGTGGACATTCTCAATTTTTCCCCTAACCCATCTGTCTATCTCCTCATTTGAATTCCATGCTGTCACAGTCACTAGCCCATTTAAGCTTAATATCCTTGTCATCTATCGCCCTCCAGGTTCCCTTGGAGAGTTCATCAATGAGCTTGACGCCTTGATAAGTTCCTTTCCTGAGGATGGCTCACCCCTCACAGTTTTGGGGGATTTCAACCTCCCTACGTCTACATTTGACTCATTTCTCTCTGCCTCCTTCTTTCCACTCCTCTCCTCTTTTGACCTCACCCTCTCACCGTCCCCCCCTACTCACAAGGCAGACAATACGCTTGACCTCATCTTTACTAGATGCTGCTCTTCTACTAATCTCACTGCAACTCCCCTCCATGTCTCCGACCACTACTTTGTATCCTTTTCTCTCTCGCTCTCCTCCAACACTACTCACTCTGCCCCTACACAGATGGTAATGCGCCGCCGCAACCTTCGCTCTCTCTCTCCCACTACTCTCTCCTCTTCCATCCTATCATCTCTTCCCTCTGCTCAATCCTTCTCCCTCCAATCTCCTGATTCTGCCTCCTCAACCCTCCTCTCCTCCCTTTCTGCATCCTTTGACTCTCTGTGTCCCCTATCCTCCCGGCCGGCTCGGTCCTCCCCTCCAGCTCCGTGGCTTGATGACTCATTGCGAGCTCACAGAACAGAGCTCCGGGCAGCTGAGCGGAAATGGAAGAAAACTAGACTCCCTGCGGACCTGGCATCTTTTCACTCCCTCCTCTCTACATTCTCTTCATCTGTTTCTGCTGCTAAGGCCACTTTCTACCACTCTAAATTCCAAGCATCTGCCTCTAACCCTAGGAAGCTATTTGCCACATTCTCCTCCCTGCTGAATCCCCCCCTCCTCCCTCTCTGTGGATGACTTCGTCAACCACTTTGAAAAGAAGGTTGACGACATCCGATCCTCGTTTGTTAAGTCTAATGACACTGCTGGTCCTGCTCACACTGCCCTACCCTATGCTTTGACTTCTTTCTCCCCTCTCTCTCCAGATAAAATCTCGCGACTTGTGACTGCAGGCCGCCCAACAACCTGCCCGCTTGACCCCATCCCCTCCTCTCTTCTCCAGACCATCTCCGGTGACCTTCTCCCCTACCTCACCTCGCTGATCAACTCATCCTTGACCGCTGGCTATGTCCCTTCCGTCTTCAAGAGAGCGAGAGTTGCACCCCTTCTCAAAAAACCAACACTTGATCCCTCTGATGTCAACAACTACAGACCAGTATCCCTTCTTTCTTTTCTTTCCAAAACTATTGAGCGTGCCGTCTTTAGCCAACTCTCTTGCTATCTCTCTCAGAATTACCTTCTTGACCCAAACCAGTCAGGTTTCAGGACTGGTCATTCAACTGAGACTGCTCTTCTCTGTGTCACGGAGGCTCTCCGCACTGCTAAAGCTAACTCTCTCCTCTGCTCTTGTCCTTCTAGACCTGTCTGCTGCCTTTGATACTGTGAACCATCAGATCCTCCTCTCCACCCTCTCCGAGCTGGGCATCTCCGGCGCGGCTCACTCTTGGATTGCGTCCTACCTGACCGGTCGCTCCTACCAAGTGGCGTGGCGAGAAGCTGTCTCTGCACCACGTGCTCTCACCACTGGTGTCCCCCAGGGCTCAGTTCTAGGCCCTCTCCTATTCTCGCTATACACCAAGTCACTTGGCTCTGTCATATCCTCACATGGCCTCTCCTATCATTGCTACGCTGACGATACACAACTAATCTTCTCCTTTCCCCCTTCTGATAACCAGGTGGCGAATCGCATCTCTGCATGTCTGGCAGACATATCAGTATGGATGACGGATCACCACCTCAAGCTGAACCTTGGCAAGACGGAGCTGCTCTTCCTCCCAGGGAAGGACTGCCCGTTCCATGATCTCGCCATCACGGTTGACAACTCTGTTGTGTCCTCCTCCCAGAGTGCGAAGAGCCTTGGCGTGACCCTGGACAACACCCTGTCGTTCTCCGCTAACATCAAGGCGGTGACCCGATCCTGCAGGTTCATGCTCTACAACATTCGGAGAGTACGACCCTGCCTTACACAGGAAGCGGCACAGGTCCTAATCCAGGCACTTGTCATCTCCCGTCTGGATTACTGCAACTCGCTGTTGGCTGGGCTCCCTGCCTGTGCCATTAAACCCCTACAACTCATCCAGAATGCCGCTGCCCGTCTGGTGCTCAACCTTCCCAAGTTCTCTCACGTCACCCCGCTCCTCCGCACACTCCACTGGCTTCCAGTTGAAGCTCGCATCTGTTACAAGACCATGGTGCTTGCCTATGGAGCTGTGAGGGGAATGGCACCTCCGTACCTTCAGGCTCTGATCAGTCCCTACACCCAAACGAGGGCATTGCGTTCATCCACCTCTGGCCTGCTGGCTCCCCTTCCTCTGCGGAAGCATAGTTCCCGCTCAGCCCAGTCAAAACTGTTCGCTGCTCTGGCACCCCAATGGTGGAACAAGCTCCCTCACGGCGCCAGGACGGCGGAGTCGCTCACCACCTTCCGGAGACATTTGAAACCCCACCTCTTTAAGGAATACCTGGGATAGGATAAAGTAATCCTTCTACCCCCAAACAAAAATTGTAAAGTGGGTATCCCACTGGCTATAGGGTGAATGCACCAATTTGTAAGTCGCTCTGGATAAGAGCGTCTGCTAAATGACGTAAATGTAAATGTAAAATGTACATATTTACATCCACACCCATACCTACACCCTCACAGACATTTTTCCATCACACATTGTACATTGCTTACAGGTCTCTATTTTGCTCTAATACTTCCCTATATTGTTAGGCATGCTTACTCCATCAGTGAAGCTTAAACACCAAAACATGCCTTATGCATTTATAGTCATATACAAGCCTCACCCATTTTAGAGTAACTCATCTTCAGATGAAGTTGCTCAGCAGAACATAAAAGAAAGGAAGGAGGAAATACATAAAAGTGTCTGACCTCTAGCCCTGAAACACACCAAACCACATCCCACACAATTACAAGGGCCAGATATGCCTGTTGTACCCATTGCCTACCGTATGCTATTGGAGAGCAATACAACAACACTGAAACTGACCATATATCATGCTCATGGACCATTAGATACTGTACAAATTGATTACCATTAGAAGATTTTCACCAGACCTTCAAAATATGTCTATAAAGTACTTTATCATAAACAACTAGACATTTCATAAGTCATGTCATAACAGAATGTAATCATCCCAAATGATTCAAAGTAAATTGGCAAAAATTATGATTGTCCCAAAAACGTTAAGAGAATCAAACCTATGATAAGACCCACATGTAGAAGAGCACTGCACCCTGATGCCTAAACTGAGGTACAGCAGAAAAACATGATTCACCAACAGCTTCCCAGGATTGTGATAACTACAAATGGAGAAAGGCTTTTGAATGGACCAGTAAATTATGTTAGTCTGAGTCATGAAAACCTCATTACTGTGACCACATTGTTATGGAACAACACTCTTCATCAGAATGTGAAACATATATGGACTGGATAATAAAGGGGATTACCTCAACACAGTCTTTCAGCCTGGTAAACCATTTATTCAAGTATTTCCAACTCAGACAGCTATTTATTTATTTTTTTACATTAAAAAGTTCACTAGTGCAGGTCTGGCCTCCAATCACAGAGGCAGACTTAGATATGATAATATTAGAACATGAAAATGGTCAACATATACAGTGGGAATTCCTAAACCTTCCCTTATCTTGCTACCTTTCTTTCACACAGACATACTTCTCTACATCACAGAAGGCAGAACTTTTACTCTATCTCCTCCCCTTTCATTCTCTCCGCAACATAGCTCTGGTGGTCTGTTCACAGCTTCTGAGTGTAGTCAGACATCCCACCCATCTTCTCAGAGGAACACTAGCGTTCAGGATGGAGCGGTTGTAGTGTGGGGCAGACTGACTGACGTGTGTCTTTTCCATGTTAGACCACCCCAGTGGGATTCACACCTCACAGAGGATGACAGGGAAATCTACATGGATCCGGGGGTGGTTTAGCTTCACAATTCCCTGCAAACAGATAACAATATCCACACTATTAATTATAAACAACACCCATAGGTAACTGGAAACATTTCCAACACTGTCAGTCTGCTCACCTGAGGGATGAGGTTCTTCTGAATCCTCTTCAGCTTGGACCTCTTCCGGCCATTTTTTGTCACCACAGTCTCTTCATAGAACTCATGAGCCAGGTCCCCATCCTCGTCATAGTAGAGAGAGCTAAAAACACAAAAGAAAAATGAGCAGAATGGAAAGCACTTTACTCATTTAAAGATCTACCATGTGGTAGATTATATACACATATCATATAGGCCTACATATTATTGCATTTAGCACACATTATTACCTCCTTCTTGTGAAAATAAATGGGGTTGCTTTTCTGGTCCCTTTGAGTCGGGCCACAGACTGGTCTTCTTGCCCCTCACTGCCTGAATCCCCTCCAGCTCCTGAACCAGCAAATGGCCAAGCACCTTTCACCTTGGATCCACTGCCTCCCATCTTCAGTGATGGGACATTATCCCTTGTCACAGAAAACTCCTAGGCAACAAGTATATGAGCTGGCCAGCCAGTCAGTTCTCTACAGGTTTGGATCTGAAAGCAAGAAGCCATAGGTACTGTTGCTTTAGCTAGCCTAATAATGTTACCACACTGATCAAACGTTGCAAACAATAGCTAGCTAGCTAGTAAGCACGCTAAATAGATAGGTCACCTAGCTAGCGCCAAAAGGTAACTTAGCTTACTACGTTAGCAAACGAGGTTTCCCCAGATGGCCTAACGTTAAGTAGCTTGCTAACTAACACTGTTCAAATTGCAGTTAGCGAAGTTTGAGAAATATTGCAAATATATTTAGTAGAGCTTTCAAACTGCTAACGTTATCAACCAAAGTTAGTTAGCAATCCCAACAGTTCCCCGGCTGTTTGCTAAGCTTCGCTAGCATAGTAATCAGTTAGCTAGCAAGCTAAGCTAGCTAACGTTAGCTAGCTCAATTTGCCAGCTAACCATTTATAGTGACAGCATTTACAGTAACATATTTCTTCTTTTAGCGACGTGACTTCTATCCAGGATTCAGTGCTCACTTGGATTCCTCCCCCTTTTGCGTAACGTTACGGTAGTGTTTTATCAAATATAGCCAAGATGGCCAGCTAGCTAGCTACAGACCCCAAACAACAAGTACACACTGACTCTGGTCCAAACGAACGAAAGAACGGACACGGTTGGTCAGCTGACCTTGCACATGAGTCACAGCAATAATGTAGCTAGCAGTACAGAGAGGAATAGGATGTATCTAGTAGTTTGCTTGACCGAGCATAGGTATTTCTGTCCCTCACACAGCATCCTTTACTGCATACCACTGTGGTTCATATATATACACACACACACACCTCCGTGGTACACCATCCCAAAGACATTAATAGGGACTTTCTCTGTGTCAACTACTCCTCCTATCCACAGTGCTTGACTTGGACTGAAATAGGTGCCGACATTTTGGGTGCCGGTACTTTTTACATTTAGGTGCAGGAGCACCACAATACTTTTGAGCTAATATTCTATAAGAGGAACAGGAGCTCAAGCAGCTGAAAAATGGAGGTGCTGGTCCTCAGCTCAGGTGAGCTCCTTCCTAAGTCAATCACTGCCTATCCATAACTGCCAAGTGGGGAAAGAATTCCCATGAATAGCATTGTTTAGCTAATTAATATCATCCCAATAGCATACCCCCACTACCAAGAGACACCACACTTTTGTAAATGAACTTGTTTAATGTGAACAGTGCAAATCTATTATTATTTAAACAAATATTTTGACACTGGACATATGTAACAGAAAAATGTTGTAAATTGAAAAGAGGATAGTCAAGGCCAGTCAAGTTATTATTTCAAGAGATATAGACATATTCTGATAATATGAAACAAATGATCAGTTCTATTATTTTGTTGTTTTAGAATGTCACAAAGAACATAAAAAAAAGAGACAATACAAATATACAAACATTCCATAAAAAGCACCAGCTTCCAGTTCAAAGTGTTAAAGTTTCAGGACGATTCCCCTATCAATTAAATCGACCTGGGATTGTCCTCTAAATTGACATTCACAGTGCTCCCAACACATGGGGCACTCCCACTCAGCCTCAAAGGGACAGCAAAAAGAGTGACATCCATCACAGTATGGATGTGCAGGAGGTATATGGCAGACATTGGGGTCAAATGGAAACCTGGGGTACCTGGCCCATAATGTCCATCGCTTATTATTCTGACTAGCATTAAGGCCTGGAGATACTGAAGCAGACGGTATCTGAATTTGTTTAACATTTGTCTGAGCTAATAGGTTGGCTACCCTTGTATTGCTTGGCAGTGAAGTAGAGAAACAGGCCTTTTGATTTGTTTGACCCCACTCGGGTTGTCTCAAAATTATCTTTGATCGTTACCCAAAAGCTATAAATGATAGAATCTATGGACCCTGCTGCCAGCAAGAATAACAGGTGATGAACATTACGAGTCAGGTAGCTTACCCAGGATAGTCAAATGGCACCCCCATAATGAGAGGAACTACTGGACAAAGCCACTCTCTCATCAGCCACATTTTCATATACTCGCTCTCTCTCTCAACTCTCATTCTCTCTCAGGCACAACAGTCTCTCTCCAGTTGTACAGCACTTCTGATTTCTCTCACACTCTCTTGCCCGCTCGCTCTCATGCGCCCGCTCGCTCTCATTCGCTCTTTCATTCTCCTCCTTTGAGGGAGGTGTCGAGTTGTGTTCTCTGGGATCTTTGGATGCAGTGACTGGTCATCTTCTGATGGTTGTCAGTCAGAGGTGCAGGTAGTCCCGTAGGGAAGCTGTTTCTCAGCCAGGGGTGGAACCACCAGGGGTGGAACTAGCAGCTTGGGCCTCCTGCATCCTGGTGCGGGCTAGTGCGTAGCGCTGCACTATCTGCTTGACATGCTCCTCCTCCTCACGCTGTAGCATGCGGACAAAGTTCTTAAGCTCTGGCATAGAGAAGGCATCCCACTGGACAGAGAGAGGAGGGAGACGGAACATAAGTGTAAGCTGCACAATGTGAAATTACCATGTTGGTTTGAGAATGAATGCCCAATGAATGCTCAATACTCACGTTGACCTCTCCAGTCTCATTCTCTTTCAACACCAAACTGAGGGCTTTCTCATTGGGTCCAGCACACAGACGCAGGTGGAGTGGGCGCTCGTCATCAGACAGCTTACGCAGGAACACTGAAATACAGGAAGAGGAAGGGAGACAATGGAATTAAACAACTGTATGGCACCTCTTAGTATTTATCAATGTGATGTCAGTGCAGAAAAAAGACAAGTCGTGCTATCGCAAAACCACAGACAAGAGGTTACAGAGGCAGGCTTACCTTGGTCATGGCGCTTTGTGCGCTCAAACAAAGCAAACTTTGCAGGGTTGTCCACCACAGTGAACTTCTTCAGCAAGGCTTCGATGACCTCACGAGCGCGTGTGCGGGAGCTGATGTGTAGGTGTTTGGACGTATCCTTGGGCAAGTAAAAAGAGGTGCGACGCTTCACTCCCACAGTCTTCTTGCCTGCACCATCCTGTGTTGCATTACCCTTTCTTGGTGGGGGAACTGACACGGGTCGTATCAGCTTGAACTGGACCTTTATGAAGCCAGTGTAGGAGCCATCTTTGTTCTGTTGAAAAGAATGAAAACATATAGAAATTCATACTCACGAAACTTATTCACATTAACACACTATCAACATGTTGAATAGTGCAGTATTGCAGTTGAGCAATAACTAAATTACTGTATAAAAACATGGTAATACAGACAGTGTTCGAGTAATTACAATGTTACTACTTACTACAATGGTATTCAAGCGATTGTTCCTACTCACCAGGTTCATGAACAAGTTGCTGTTGATTTGAGCATTGTACTCCTTCACCTTCTGCTGGATCTCTGTGACTGACAGATCCTGCTGCTTCCCCCATTCAACCTGTTCATCCTGACCAGAGAGAAGGGAGTCAATATTTCAATTAGCCATTCATTGTTTACTCATTCATCTTCTTAAGCTGAAAGTGCAAGACAGAAAAGGGACACATTGGTGTTCTACCACCAGGTGTCAGCAGAGCACCAAGGTTTAACGTTTTGGTAGGGTAGACTGAGCAAGTGTTTGGTGGTTGCAGCCCTGTTCCAAATCAAATCAAATGTTATTTGTCACATGCGCCGAATACAACAGGTAGATGTTACATTGAAATGCTTACTTACAAGCCCTTAACCAACAATGCAGTTTTAAGAAAGAATACCAACAAAAAAAATACAATATAAAATAATACGAAATAAAGTAACAAATATTTAAAGAGCAGCAGTAAAAATAACAATAGCGAGGCTATATACAGGGGGTACCAGTACCGAGTCAATGTGCGGGGGCACCGGTTAGTCGAGGTAATTGGGGTAATATGTACATGTAGGTAGAGTTATTAAAGTGACTATGCGTCGATAATAAACAGAAAGTAGCAGCAGCGTAAAAGAGGGGTGGGGGGCAATGCAAATAGTCTGGGTAGCCATTTGATTAGATGTTCAGGAGTCTTATGGCTTGGGGGTAGAAGCTGTTTAGAAGCCTCTTGGACCTAGACTTGGCGCTCCGGTACTGCTTGCCGTGCGGTAGCAGAGAGAACAGTCTATGACTAGGGTGGCTGGAGTCTTTGACCATTTTTAGGGCCTTCCACTGACACCGCCTGGTATAGAGGTCCTGGATGGCAGGAAGCTTGGCCCCAGTGATGTACTGGGCCGTACGCATTACGCTCTGTAGTGCCTTGCGGTCGGAGGCCGAGCAGTTGCCATACCAGTCAGCGATGCAACCAGTCAGGATGCTCTCGATGGTGCAGCTTTAGAACCTTTTGAGGATCTGAGGACCCATCTGAGGACCCATCCCAATCGTTTCAGTCTCCTTAGGGGGAATAGGTTTTGTCGTGCCCTCTTCACGACTGTCTTGGTGTGCTTGGACCATGTTAGTTTGTTGGTGATGTGGACACCAAGGAACTTTAAGCTCTCAACCTGCTCCACTACAGCCCCGTCGATGAGAATGGGGGCGTGCTCTGTCCTCTTCTTTTTCCTGTCGTCCACAATCATCTCCTTTGTCTTGATCAAGTTGTGTGATGTGGGCCTATCTAAACAAACAATCCACAACCTTTTATAATGAATAGTACAAAAATACAGGGGGACAGTTGAAGAGGCATGACATAGACCAATTCACCTAAACATTTAATTAAGAAAGCTTGGCTGAGAAATCAGTCTAATGCAAATTCCTAGAGCTGACCCTTGGGGTCACGGAGGGGAAATTAGATTTCAGGAGTCTTGGGGAGTCAGGTTCAAAGGGGTCAGAGTTCAGTAGAGCAGAGGACTAGATTGGGTTTGGTGAGAAAAGGAAGCACTAGACTGGTGTAAATCAAAATGGTATTGAATGAGAAACAGCATTACTACTTGTTGCTGCTTATAATAAAATGTGCTAAAAATAAATTACTTATATTATTTCTCAGACTATAGCAGCCTATGCTTCACAGTGCTAACTTCCTGTAAGCTCCACCCCTTCTTTCACAAAGTTATCGCTGGTTGCATCAGATTCCAAACTTCCTGTCAACGTAGCCATAGTCTATGATAGGGAAGCGGTGGACCACAATGATGTCAGCACTGACCAATCCCAGTTCCTCAATTCCTCCTATCTCTGTAGAGGGAGGCATCATGGGGGGACATGCAGCTGTTTGTAATGTCTGCAAAGGCTTTGGGCAGCATTCCTTAAAGCTGTGTTCATGTAAAAATAGCTGCCCCCCTCAGGCAACCCCCCCGCTTGAGAGTCAGACACAAAGCCTTCTTCTGTTTTATAGAGGCATATCCTGTGGAGTCAGCTGCCTAATCCTCACAGAATCTCAGTCATCTTTCGGCAATTTACATTTGGCCTCCAGCATCGACAAGACATTTAAATGTCTCCCATGGACACAGTAACCACCACAACTATGCACTTCCTGTGTCTAATGGTCCTTCCTTGCTTCCTGTGTGAGAATGTCATTCAAAACATGTGATGCACAGAACTCTTCTTCCTGTATCAATTGGAGAACCAGCTAGCCCCAAATTGTCCTGTTGACAGTAGCTGCTTTTCATAGGGGGGAATCCATAGATCAATACTCATAAATCCTCCTGGCATGTGTTAACATCAGCACCAACATGATCTGTCCTCTGGGAGAAAGTCTCAAACTCTCATTCTACCCACAACTACATAAATCAATGTCAAGTTGTGCAAAATCGGATCAATAACCTGAATCCTAATGCAGATTGAAAGGGTGTTAAAGAGATTCTCCGGTACTTTTGTATACTTTTTAGTCGGTAGTTCTGAAAGTAGAGCTCACAAACCAAAAGTGGTCCCCGAAAACTGCATACTACGTCACATATGTGCAGATACTGTATGTGCACCACGTCATTGCTCTCTCTCTGCTGTGTGTGCATGATGTGCCTCTTGCTAGCTGTCACTCATATTGTTGAACTCAAATTGCTAGGGGGCTGGCCCATGTAGGGCACATACTAGGGAAAATGGCCAGGGGCATAAGTTGGGTATGCTCAAGGCCAAAAATTTAAAAGTAGGCTCAAATAATTCCAATCCCGATTAAAATGCAACGACTGTTTAGCGTATTGACTGGCTGGCTTTAGGACCATGCGGAGCATCACTCCAGAGAGAGAAGCTGCCAGCCTTCAAATTAGTGGATTTGGCTATTTCAGCCACACCTGTTGTTTACAGGTGTATAAAATCGACCACACAGCCATGCAATCTCCTTTTAAAACGTTGGCAGTAGAATGGCCTTATTGAAGAGCTCAGTGACTTTCAATGTGGCACCGTCATAGGATGCCACCTTTCCAACAAGTTAGTTAGGCAAATGTCTGCCCTGATAGCGCTGCTCCGGTCAACTGTAAGTGCTGTTATTGTGAAGTGGAAAGTGGAAACGTCTAGGAGCAACAACGGCTCAGCCACGAAGTGGTAGGCCACACAAGCTCACAGAACGGGACCGCCGAGTGCTGAAGCGCATAGTGCGTAAAATCGTCTGTCCTCGGTTGCAACACTCACTAACGAGTTCCATACTGCCTCTGGAAGAAACATCAGCACAAGAACTGTTAGCTGAGTGGTGTAAAGCTCGCCGCCATTGGACTCTGGAGCAGTGGAAATGCGCTCTCTGGAGTGATGAATCACGCTTCCCCATCTGGCAGTCCGATGATTTGGCAGATGCCAGGAGAACGTTACTTGCCTGAATGCATAGTGCCAACTGTAAAGTTTGGTGGAGGAGGAATAATAGGATAATCAAAAGATAAGCTTCCCCCTAAAGTAAATTGAATTAAATTTGCCAAAATTAGCATTATAATTACTCTTGCCTATACAGAAATAAAACAAATCATTCAAAATACTACACCAGAGAGCATGATTTGGCCACAGAGGATCATTAGCTTCTTTTTAAAATGAGCTGTGGATTGTTTAAGCGCGCAATTTGGTTAGCACGCGGCAAATAGCCTACCAAATAGCTGATTGTTGAGTTGAATCGGTTAGTGAAAAGCAGTTAAATAGGCCTATCGCAATATTTCAAAATATAATCGTAGGAAAAACAGTTTAGAAAGCGAATGGCTATTGCGGAAAAGAGAAGACAAAGAAAAGACTGATCTGTCTCTAGTTATCAACACGTTCAAGGAGCGAACAGTAGCCTATCTCATTGGCACCAGTGGAAAACATATTATATTCCCGGTGAGTGCGCGCATATTCACCGTCTTTATCATTGGATCAGTACCACTGGAAAGTTTTTTTGGGGAAATAATTTCCTCCTCCAGGCTAGATGGACGTCATATTGTACAATAAGTCTCCCCTTTTCTTAGGCCTAGATTAGATAGTTGCATTCAAGACTAGGTCGTTTTTACTGATCTGTTTTTCAAGTGTCAGCAGAGTAGGCTTTGATCTCTTATGTTTCTCCAGTCATATAAAGTGTAGTAGAATTGCATGAAATGTGATTATAAAAGGCCACATTTTTCCAGTGCAAAGAAAGGAGTGGAAACGTCTCTGATTAGGCCTACTCTATGTCACTACACACTCAAGGCATACATTGTTCAGTACAGTCTGTTTTGCTAACAGTGATTGAGTTATATTATTAGCCTAAATTAGGACTATGCAATCTACTCATCACAGGAATATTAGCTGCAGAGTTGTGGACTCGAGTCACATGACTTGGACTTGAGTGTGACTCGAGTTACAAACTTGATGACTTGAAACTCAACTTGATAGAAAATAAAGCCTCAAAACTTGGGACTTGACTTTGACTTGAGACTGACTTGAGATTTCGGGTGAGCTAGCGAACAGATTGCTAATTTTCTTTACAGCTATAGGATTGGGTGCAGCGCAAATGTCAAATTGTAGGGAGAGAGGATTGCCATAATAAATAAATATACAGCTCCCAAAAAAATGTGGAGATCAAGAATATTAACTGTTTAGTTAGCAAGCTCACCAGCAATGGGGCATCAAGGAAAATTAGCATAGGCCCACTGGTCTTGTGGTATGTCAAAATTGCTTGAAATGTATACATTTACTTATGAAGTTTGTATTTGGAATTTGTTGTTAAAATTAATTATTACTGTGGCAAAAACGCACCAGAGGCGCGTCTCTCCACTTGTGCTCTCCAAACTCCCACCAGTGGAGTGCGCTTGTTCTCTTGTTGAAATGCTTGCTGTTGCATTCTTTCACACATTTAAATGCACATGTGGTAAATCTATATTCCATCTAATCCTACAATAATTGCTAGCATTTCATCATTCCATCCCCGTAACGTTTATTTTAACACTTAGACATTTCTATTTCATGTTTGATACGATACATTTTCATGTAGCCTACCATTTCTTGACCTCTGAGTGGGCGCAATGTTTATTGTGCACATGAACGTTCTCAAGACTCATGAGGTAGAAGTTCTGTTTATTTAATTCAATGTATGGTTTACATTGTTCATATTTCCCGGGTTATGTCGGAGTGCCTTGTGTCTGTGTCCAATGTCTCGGTCTGTCTGGTTGTGCGTAATAGAAGCGTGCAAGCCTCAGTGCGCACAGAAATAGGCTACGTGGCTTGCACGCCACGCTTTTGAGTCAATACGTCGAATAAGAGAAAATGATTGTTCCATGTATGAATGGTGATGAAATATAATTAGTCTGATTAAGACGAATGTACCAATGTAACAATGGATGTGGAAATTGTCTTTTACATTGTAGAACCAGTTTATTGGTTCAGGGTTCGTACAGACAGTGGCAAGTCAAATTCAGGGACTTTTCAAATACAAATACTTTCAAATTCCAAGTACTAATATTTATTTTCAAGGACCATCAATTTGTAATAGTTCCTATTATGCAGTTGTTTCTAGTCGCCACTGGATGGCAGTATATCGCCACAACCTCATGAAAAAAACCAACTAACTTACTATTCATCACTACCTTACAGGTTCTACTCAATAATACGTGTTTCACTACTTATTTATATAATTTCAGTCAACTGCTCCTGCTAAGGTCAGGCTCCATTCAACGTTAGCTTCTAACTTCATCCTTCTAGCCAGCTAGTTATATCTAGCTACCTGACTAACAGCCAGAGCCCTTGAACTACCTAGCTAGCTAGACTAAAATATCAGCGACTAATTTACCAGTTGTACACTCATTTTCCAAGAGTCAGGTTTTTTTTGTTTGGGGGATGTCTGGTGACAAGGCAGGAGTCGAGGGATCTTTAAAAAAAAATTCCTACTGTCAGCGGCGTCTCTCTGCTACATGCCACTGTAGGTCTGGGCTAAGGTAGTTTGTTTCAACTCTCGTTCTATGTCGTGGGCAGAGTTTCCCGTTGGACAGAGTGGTGAATGAATGTGTTGCTAACATGGCAAATCTAGGGGAGCAGGTGAACATAACGAGCATATATGAATCATTCATGATTCCACTTGTTCGCAGAGGTAGGCACGATTAGAACTCAGATCAAGAAGCCTTCGGAGCGTTGATCAACGCTGGGAACGCAATAATAAGTGGGCAAAAGATAATTACCCAAATTAAAAGGTGATTAAACGCTATTTCACAAATAAAAAGTTGCGTAAAAGGCGTTTACCCTCCACTACATACCCGGTTGGGTCTGGCAAAACCCATTCATAAACATCAATATCCTGCAAGGCAGGATTGGATCTACATTTGCCCAGAATTTTAGCTATCGATGTGATGTTTGGCGGTGCCTAACCAGTCAGTTCTGTACCTGCATGGCTGAGTGGCAGTGTGGGTGGAATGAGCGAGCTAGCCTGGCAACCAGAGCACAAAACTATAATAAAACTCGGTAGTCTGCCTGGAAATTAATTCGCAAGACCAATACATTGTTGTAATATTTTTCATATTAACATATTTGATCATTTTCTGTTCTCCTCTCTTTTTAAGTACAGTGGGGGAAAAAAGTATTTAGTCAGCCACCAATTGTGCAAGTTCTCCCACTTAAAAAGATGAGAGAGGCCTGTAATTTTCATCATAGGTACACGTCAACTATGACAGACAAATTGAGAAAAAAATATCCAGAAAATCACATTGTAGGATTTTTTATGAATTTATTTGCAAATTATGGTGGAAAATAAGTATAAGTACCAACTTGAGAAAATGTCAGATTTTCAAGGTATTTCAGTACTTTCAGAGTGCCAAATTCAAGTACTTTAAGCACCTTGTGCAAACCCAGTTGGTTGTATTTGCCAATTGGATAATTGTATGGTCCTGGGTGGGGCCAAGTGCTTATATGTACCTGTTTGAGGTCCTGTTAGACAGATCCATCTGGTTTCTCAAGGGGAGGCTGTGCAGTCTTGCCCTCTACCTGTGTCCATTCAGATAGGACAGGTTAAGCCTGATAAAGAGGCTATTTAGTTTGGCCTGTTGCCCGTGTACATTTGGTAAATGTTGTAAGATATCATTGGATCACCAAGACCAGTAAATAAATCTACACTTAGCACATCAACCCGCCTTATCTTCTGCTGATTTCATGCCCTTGTGACTGCTACAAGGTCCCTATTTTACAATTACATCATCAGAATATGTTGTAGACAAAATAATGAAAAGGGCTGTCTGGTTCCTCAATAAATAAACGAAGATTTGTAGTTGAACAAGTCATTGCATCGATATGTTTTTTACTTAACTTGAAAAAACATATGACTCGACTTGCTCTTACAATGCACAACTTGGACTTGACTCGAGACTCTGACCTTGTGATTTGAGACTTGCTTGTGACTCGAATAATAGTGGCTTGGTCCCACCTCTGTTAGTCTGCAAATGCGATGCATTATAAAGGTGCAATTTTACAGTTAAAACAATTGCTTCCCCAAACCTGAAACTAACGCGCCACCTATGGATGTCGGCATTTGAAATCGGCCATGTTGTGACTTAATAGCGTGTATTATGCAACCATTTCATGTTGCACTGTATGCACCCTTCCACACCCCTGCTTCGGTTTAACTGAACTCATGCCACTGAGCACAGCTTTCAGAAAAACAGTTGCTTTCAAACAGGGATTTCGTGGCTAATTGAGGTTAAACAATAATTCTGCTCATAGGTTATGCATGTATGAACTACCCATTGACACATCCAGCCCAAAGGATGTTTGAAAAATACTTAGTATTCACCAAAGTTACAGAGCATGTCTTTAATGTATGTCCTGCAACTAGTAAATAAGCAATCACAAAATGGAAGCCAGAACAGTCTACTAAGGAGTCACCAATTTTTACTGTGCTGTTATTACTGTTTTTACTGTACTGTGTATAACATTATCTAATGTATTCACTCAAGATACTGTAGAAATATGAGTTAATGAAACATGATCAAATGTTGCCATTCCCCTTATGTCTAGTAGGCTACTCATTCAAACCCTCCAGAGATGTGCGTGCAGGCTTGTGTGTGCAAGCTTTGTAAGTGTGAAGCAATGGGAGTGAAGTAATTTGTTTCTGAATGGTCCAGAGATGAATAGTACATGACTAGTGTGTGTTGTGAAACTTGAGGGGTATCATGGGTGCGTCACTAAACTCTTGAGTGGTTCTCAGCATTGGGATATATGAGTCATCCTTGTAATATGAGAAACACAGTAGATCCCAATTAACTTTTTAGAAAGAGGGGTCATGATAGTTACTACTACTACTGCAAATATGACGACAACTTCAGATGACCATTTTCTTGGATATGTCATTTGAAATACACTAGTATATGCCTCTATCACGTCATACCTCTATTATAAATTATAATATAACATAAAGGAAGTTACACACAAGATTGTCTAGCCTATTATGCATGAACATCAGTGAAGGCAGAGGAAGGAATAGCCAACATCTTATTCAATAACTCTTATTCAACTGCTTGACAAATTGTTCTCCTCTCACCTTCTCTTTCTTGGGTTTGGGAATGAATGATGTGCGAGCTGTGAAGTACTGCTCGAACTCTGAATCTGAGTCCCCACTGCAGTATCCGCTGCTGGTGGAGCTGCCCCACGTCTTCTCGAAGGACAGGCTTTTATCCGAACCGCTGACCATGTCTGTCATTATCAAAATGTTACAATGTAACCAACCGTCTGGACCGATGTTGCGTTTAGAATTTGCTACAATTGGTCAGGTTTTTATCTATTTCGGCTTGGATATGACCACTGAGAGATGTCGTTTCCCGTTTAATAAGACAAGTTCTATCTACAATTGTAGTATCCCGCTGTAACAAACGTGTAACTACAGAAACGTTAAAACAGATAAGAGTGTAAAGTAATAAGGACTGCTAGTATAGTTACTATATCCCTGTAAACTTCGACAATGTTGTTCTAAAGCGCGTTTCTGTCGGTTTCCTGTTCAATCTGGCCACGTTTCAGCTTCTCACAACTAGTTGAGAACAGCATGATGGACCAGCCCCCGCCTTTCCATCTCTCTCCCGGTTTTGACTAGATGGGATACAGCTTCTGTCATATTTGACTTTTCGTAGCAGGTTATGATAATTTACGTAGCAGGTTGGGATAATTAGGTTAAAGTTGGAAAAAGGGTTGGGTTTTAGTGTTAGCTAATCTTTTGACGTCAATTTGACAAAAATGGTATCCCTTCTAGCCCTTACATTCCCTCCCCCGGCCCGCAGAGGCCCCACCCAGCCGGTTGAGATTAGAAAATACACAAAACCAACTCAACAGGATATGATTGGGCGCTGAGGGGAAATTCCAACTCCCCAATGGCATCATACCACTCCCTTCCCTGTCTGCCAACAATAAAGGCGACGCGAGAAGATGAAAATCATGTGAGGATTCACATGATAACAGAGTGTGCATGACAAATGCATGACATAAGTAGACATGTAGGCCCAGGGGTTTGCAAAGAACCGCACCACGTTAGAGAAAAACATATACACTACCCTACGTATTTATTTGGACCGTGTTGCTAACACTTTTAATTTCGCTCTATACTCCAGCATTTTTGGATTTGAGATCAAATGTTTCATATGAGGCGACAGTAAAGAATGTCAACTTCTATTTGAGGGTATTTTCAACGCCAGGGTTGTGGGTTCGATTCCCACGGGGGACCAGTATGAAAATATATATATATATATATATATATATATATATATATATATATATGTATTCACTAACTGTAAGTCGCTCTGGATAAGAGCGTCTGCTAAATGAATAAAATGTAAATGTACCGTTCAGAAAGGATTCATGTATCTAGTCCCCCCATTTCAAGGTGCTATAAGTATTTTGACAAATGCACTTATATGTGTAGTAAAGTAGTCACGTTTCGTTCGGTCCCATATTCCTCGCACGCAATGACTACATCAAGCTTTTGACTTTACAAACTTGTTGGATGCATTTGGTGTTTGTTTTGGTTGTGTTTCAGATTATATTGTGCCCAATAGAAATGAATGGTAAATTATGTATTATGTAATTTGGAGTCACTTTTATTGTAAACAATAATAGAAGGCAGGTAGCTTAGTGGTTACGAGCGTTGTGCCAGTAACCGAAAGGTCGCTGGTTCTAATCCCCGAGCGGACTAGGTGAAAAATCTGTCGATGTGCCCTTGAGCAAGGCACTTAACCCTACTTGCTCCTGTAAGTCGCTCTGGATAAGAGCGTCTGCTAAATGACTAAAATATAAATATATATATATATAAATATAAGATGTTTCTGAACACTCCTGCAATCATATCGATGCTACCATGATTACGGATAATCATGAATTAATCATGAATAATTATGAGTGAGAAAGTTGCTGAGGCACAATAATCATACCCACAAGCCACAAACATGCTAACTTCTCACCATTACCAATAACAGGGGAGGTTAGCATTTTTTTTTGGGGGGGGGGTATGATATTTATGCTTCTAACTTTCTCACTCATCATTATTCAAGATTCATTCATGATTATCCATTCACATGAATGTAGAAGTGTTCAGAAACATCTTCTATTCTTATTTACAATAAAAGTGACTCCAAAATAACACAATACAACATGGGACCAAATACTAATCTTTTGACTACTTTAATACACTATAAGGGAATTTGTACAAATACTTATGAAAAAACAACTTTTTCAAATGGGGGACTAGATAAAGTGCTTTAATTTCTAAAACAGTAAAACATGTATGAATATACCCTCAAATAAAAGGTGACATTCTGTACTGTCTCATTATTATTTGTTTAATCTCCAATCCAAAATGCTGGAGTATAGGGACAAATGTACACATTTTAGCTTCAATGTCCCAATAAATACAGAGGGGAGTGTAGATCTAACAAGAACAACTAAAAGTGATGCCCATGCTACTGTATCGAAAGGAAATGGTAAGAGAGGACCTGAACTGAAAGGACCTAACACATTATTTCCAGGGGGGTGGAATAGAAAGAAGGCCTCCGTAGAAGGCAGAGTAATAGAAAGAAAAAGAAGAGGAGTGTTTACAAGCGAGTATGTAGACACCATGTCACCACAGTGTGGCCTAGAAGATAGTGGATAGATAGTGGTCATGACACATGACATGGCGGTGAATGAGGGCTTGAGTACAGAGAACAAATAAATGACATGCATATACAGTCTGTATCCGATCATGAGGTTCTTACCACATTTGTATCGGTCTCTATGGTGTGTTCCATAACACATGTTTGTTCAACTATGGAGCTGCGATCCAAACTGCAATCTAATTGGATAAGAGCTCGACATCTGTAGTGACACGTGAATCTGCAATCTGTGAGAAAAGAGAGGTGAATGAAAAACAGGATTTAATAGAACAGATCATTGGTTGCAATTAAAGTTGTGCCTTGTCCACCAGTTCTCTACATTTTGAAAGGCCACTGTCTACGAATAGATCAGCCATGACGACACACAGATGTAAGGAATGGTTGGCTATAAAAAAAAAAGTGGCGCCCACTGGCTCAGAAACGTCCATTTCGTAGTTTTGGGTCATCCCTCCAGTTCCATCCCTCCAGCTTTGGGACATTTTGGGATTCTAAATTGTCTGCTGTCCTCCACTGGCTACAGGGAGTCATTACACGTTTGACAGAGAACAAAACTTGTCACTGACGTATTTGACTTCAATTTGGTCACAAACAGGACATTATTAGACAAGGATTGCTAGAACGTAGAGTGATTATTTTACAAATGAACAGGTGTATATTCATGTAAGGAGATTCATGTAAGGAGAGATTTTACCAGCATATTCACATATGCTTCAGACATACACTTCAGACATTTATCTTCCCACAAATCTAATGGACACACATTACAATACAAAGGACAGAGGACTGGTTGTGATGAAATGCATGGTAGTGAAGCGTTGACTTCCTGCCTGAATGTAATTGGTGTCATATAGCCAACCGCAGGTGTGAGTTGCCGTCCAATGGCTCTTCCAGTCTAGCTCTAGTTAGTTCCCTGTATGGCCAGAGAAAAGGAAGTTCCTAGTGTAAACTTGGAAGACTATGCAAGAGGAAAGCGGTGCAGGATACCAACCAACCGACAGCACCTATACAAAGACACAACAAACCACTAGAACCATCTCAACACCCTCATGAATAGACTGCCGCCAACTGCTGATTGAATCTGGGAGTCTTGTTTTGACACAAGTACTCAAGAGCTAAAACTGGGTCTGGGATTTCAAGGCAAGCGGTTTGGTTCTCAGCTGGTTATTTGCTGCTGGAAATGGTCATGTACATCTTTGCAGAGACTCCTCATTAAAGCCTATTCAGATCTAATGAATACTAAGTCCTGTGAATGGAGCCAGTCTCACAAAAAGCCCATTTAGTCCAGCTGAGAAACAATGACCCAAAGCTATACGACCTGGCACACACATAAACAAACACAAATATAGCCTATGCACAAACAAACAGGCTATATAATACCTTAAAACACATTCTCATAGCCCTAGTGAAACCTTTCAACACTTTCAGAAAAAAGGGTACGGTTACAACAATATCAAAATACACATTATGTACCTTCAGAGGTACACATTGGATCTCACATGGTACTGTTCGGTACCTTTTAGGGTAAATATGCGGATAATCTAGTATAATTGTACATTTTTGTACATAATATTTTGAATATAAAGGTACAATCATTGGCTTAGTGGGGGCATGACATTCAGTTAGTTCTTTTTGGCCACCCGTGAGTTGAAGTTTGGTACCAGTTTAAGCGGTCTATGATTATGTTAGTTGAGGTTGAGTATGTCCGCTGCCACTTCTGAAGTCATTATAAAGGCTTACATAAGAGCATGTGACAATAAAAAGCTGTAATTAATATTGTAGCAATCTTAAAGATACCTTCTGGAGGATTGAAAACGGCCTCATTATTTATTTTTTACTCCCGTTTTGGACTCAACGTGTCAATGTATGGCTCATACATGCATAATAAACCATCTGCAGTTGTCTCCCAGAATAGAAAGGCACAACATCCTTACATTCTAACCTGCCATTATCTAGTCCACGAGAGACGTGCTCGTTCATGTCATGTAGTGAGCGCATGCTCTGAAGCGAGTGGGATTGCCTGACTACTTGACCTTACCATTAGTTATTTTTATAACAGCGAAAATACATAGAATATGTCGATCAAATCCTTGCATCCTAAGTTAGAAAACATTTGAAAATTAGAAGTTAGATCTATTAGACGCCAGTTGTAATTTCATTTCTCTCTTTCAATAGCCTACATTTCTCTGTAAGCAAGCAGAAAATGATGTGTGCTAAAGATGGCATTGTAGCCAGACAAATACATTAGAAGACAATTGTCAACCCGATCAGAAACCCTATGCTCACAACCTGAATCTCCTAAATGATATCGCTGGTACATTTTGTTAGAATTTTTGAATATATTGCTCAAAATACTATAAGGTTTTTAACCAGGCGCGAATCACGGACACAATAACACATAGTTGATGCGCTAGAGAAATGTATACCGCAAACTTTCACCCACTTACTTTTTAGCTAAGAAAATAATCGCCCTACCTTTCTGTTGTTTCAACCATCCATCCCAATCAAATAGTTCCATGTGTCCGTCCACCTTTTGTTCTTATGCGTGCACACAGCAGGTGTTCCATGATATGGGGTATAATCCAAAACTGCAGTTGATTGCCAGCGATCATTATTCATCACGTAGACAAATACTAGGCCTATATATAATCATTAAACAGGAGTAGGTCATTTGATGCAAACATATACTGTAAGTAGGTTATAACTTTTCCATTGTATAAATTACATTATCACAATCGCTTGCCATACTAGTCTGTACAACGGGAATTAGCCACAACCAAGCTTGAGGGACAATGTTGATTGCCAGGTGGAATTATGTCCAATGAGGTTGCAAGGTTAAAATGGGAGGCAGGATTAGATCGGCACAGCATTGTCCAATGAGGTTGTGGGGTGAGGCCAAGCATGTGCACAGCTCATGAACACTCAGGTTTTTTTAAATTCTCTTTGTGCATGCTAGAGGCAACGACGTGATAACGAAGTACACAACTTTCGGGGACCAATTTTGGCTCGTGAACGCTACTTTCAGAACTACTGGCTAAAAAGTATACAAAAGCACCAGAGAATCTCTTTAACCCAACACTGAGCGACCTTGTCAAGAAGTATGGACCTCTTGACGTTGACTTGGCAGTTGCTGGACCCAGGTTCAAGACTTGGTTGGGGCTACCCCTGAACTCCCTACATTAGTGTCAGAAGTGGGATGTCGGAGAGATGTGTACACATGAGGCACTTGGTATAGAGAAGAGGTACATTTTTGCCACTTAAAAGGAACAAATGGCTTTGTCACTGTGGTGGTAGCCTAAAAATTAAAATGTTAACCTTTTGTCTATTTTAAGGTACTAACTGCAAGGGTACAATTGTGTACCTATAACTAATGGTACAATCAATGGACGTACCTTACAGGGTACCACTACAGTGACAAGCGTTTGTACCCCTTTAAGTACAATTCTGTACCTTTATTCTGAGAGTGTAGACATGCAATTGTAAAGCATGTCACGCTGCTTCCTTAGTGAGTACCACTTCCTCCCGATTCGGCCCATACCTGCCGCGAACTCAGGACATCTGCTTCACAAACACACATGACTGTCCTCCCTCAAGCGTCTTAGTCGATCGCGCCACCTCAAAAGCTAGCTAATGAGTCGACGCAAGCGGCTTAAGGCTGAGGAGTAAGTTTCACGTGCTACACAATCATAATCATGACATGCACTCACATATACATACATGTCAGTGGAGGCTCCTCAGAGGAGGAAGGGGAGGACCATTCTAGATAAAACGATACTAAATATAATCACGTCACCAAATAATTGATTAAAACACACTGTTTTGCAATGAAGGTCTACAGTAGCCTTAGCAGCACTCTGTAGGGTAGCACCATGGTGCAGCCGGAGGACAGTTAGCTTCTGTCCTCATCTGGGTACACTGACTTCAATACAAAACCTAGGAGGCTCATGGTTCTCACCCCCTTCCATAGACTTACACAGTAATTATGACAACTTCAGGAGGACGTCCTCCAACCTATCAGAGCTCTTGCAGCATGAACTGACATGTCCACCCAATCAAAAGATCAGAGAATCAATCTAGTACTGAAAGCATAAGCTACAGCTAGCTAGCACTGCAGTGCATAAACTTTCACTTAGCTAGCAAATGCAGCTAGCTAGTTTAACCTACTCAAACAGAGAGGGATGCTATGTTAGCTAGCTGGCTATCTAACACTGGAACTCTTCCAAGTCAAGGTAAGCTTTTGGTTTTATTAATTTATTGCCACCGGGGCCGCCGTTGTAACTGCTAAACTGCTCTCTGACTGTACACTGTACTGCATGATTGTAGCGGGTTTACTAAGGCGGTAGTTCTAGTAGCTATGTTGACTATGACGTGACAACGACGTAGGCTGTGTGTAGTGGTTAGCGGTCATGATATGAAGGTTTGGAAAAAATGTTTTGCCTGGAAACAGACAGCTGATGTGTTGTACACTGAAGTCCACAAGCACAGGGATGTGGCTGCTATGAAAGTGAACTGTGTTCGGCATGTGATCAGGGGTGTATTCATTCTGCCAATTCTGTTGAAAAACATTTATTAAACGGAAGTAAACGGAACGAAACGGGGATAAACATACCTGAATTTGTCCAATAGAAACTCACATTTGCAACTGTTGGACTAATGATTACACCCTAGATCAGCTACATGTTGTAAACGTTCATTCATAGGCTAGGTTGTAGCAACCTCATGATGGGTACAGGGAAAATATGAGTATCATGTAGTAGCCTAAACATATCGATGTTACATTGAGCTAGGTGAATGGAATATGAATGACAGTCATCCAATATGCTGTAAAAGAAATAAGGCCATGCTCATAAATAAAAAAAAATGGCCCTCCCTCATCTTAAACGGCACCGACCGCCACTGATACATGCAATCATAATCATGCACTCACACACAAGTAAATCCTGTATAGCAGGTAGACTCACTGGCACAGCGCAGGCTCTGTTTGTACAGTCCCCAGATGAAGTCTCCACACAGGTCACACCAGGTGGGCTGGGCATGGCTGCAGGGCTGGAAGTCATGTCCCTCTCCCCTCTTATCTGTGAGCTGTGGGTCCAGGCTGTCCCCCAGCATTCTGATGATGCCCACCCGGCTGAGCAGCTCTGGGACCTTCCCTGGGCTGATCCGCAGAGCATTGGCACGCTCCAGGCGAGCTGGTGAGCGAGGCACCTCGCAGCTTGTCAGCTCTATCCGGTCATGGTCATGTAGCCTCAGCTCACGGAGCTCAATGAACTCACCCCAAGACATTCTGTCAGTCACAACTTCAATTCCTTCTTCATGCAGAGGCAATCATCACACCTGTGACCAAAACAACGCACAACCTCAATCCAAGATCACCATAATGAAGCACCAACTCAAGGACAGGACATAGGCCTACACCTAAAGTACACTTTTAGCCCTAAATTGTGGGGAGAACTTCCCATACAGCTATGCATTCCTTTCACTATTATTAAAACCATGGTTTGAACAAAATACTGTAGCTTATTGTGTACTGAGTATGACTGAATGAAGTCTCAATTGTCTGTTTCTCTACATCAATTGTCTGTTTTCGGCCTTAAAATACTTTGCCATTTGCAGCACCAATAAAGTGGTCTACTCGGCAATAAAATAGAAGTTTGAGTTTATTAAACCGATCTGTGCTTCAGAATATATTTTTGTCTTTCATTTTCTAACGGGACGATTTTTTTTTATGTTGAAGGAACCCCGTTGCCATCTACTATCCATCTCCAAGGCAATTAAAAGTAAACTTTCATCCCATCAAATGTCAAGTTACATGGTTTTAAAGTCTATGATTCGAATAGGTCACCAACATTCAAGGCTTCAAACATATCGTGAATAATAATTGTAAACTGCACGCAGGGTGTTCAGCATCCCAAATTGATTTATGATGCGAACAACCTAGAAACACGAGAAGCATTGCACAATTCTCACTCGTTTAGTTTATGTTAATAATAATTAGATAAAACGTGCTATATACTTGTTTTGAAAGTTTAACAACTTACCAAAACAGGGGACCACCCCCGCAGCAGCGGATGCCTCGTCTCCAACGCTCTTCTATTTTACAAAGTTTCCATAGAAGTTATTACGAATAACCGACCGGAGGTGTGCAGCTTCGCATCTGGAAACAATGTATAATCGGCTACATAACCGAAATACCACTCTTCCGAAAAACATGACTATAAGAAGCATGTTTATTTTGTAACCATCCCATCACCCAAGCCTGACACACCAACATATGATACAGACAGTAACAATTTAATAGCAGAAAGTAAAGAAAGTGAAGAGCTGCCTACTGTTCTTGACATGCGGAATTCTTTCACATAGGGGGTGCTTCTGAGTCTTGAACAGTAGAGCAGGAGGGGTGGGTGTGTAAAACCCCCATCGCCATAGGACACTGTACATCTGTAGGCCTATTTGACTCGACAGTGACATTCAAATAAAACTACCGTAAGGATAATAATTTGCCTAATCATCCATTGACAGCTTATGTTATTAACAGTGTGAACTACAGTAGGAGTTAAAGACATGGTAGCCACACCTTTTTTTTAAAGTGGTGTGCAGAGTCTAAACAATCAAGTGGATAAAGTTACTTTGAAATACAACCCTGTGAAATTGATACCTTGCTGTTACCCGAACAATAGGCAGATTCTGATCCCAGGAACACTGACCAAAATGATGAGTCAAAACACCTGCAGCCACAAACTTAGGAGTTTGTCTTTTTTTTTATATTTCAACATCTATAACAGAAGCATAGACCTATTTAATTGTTATAAATGTCTAAAATGTGCAAAACAACTTGTAAAATTACAAGCTACAACAGAGGAGCCCATTATTGTCTTGAGTTCTGCTCCCTCCGAAGTTCAACCTGTGAGTTCCACTCAGTGTCAGGTCTGAGATAGGGATAGAAAAGGCTTAGCAGTTCATTACCTTCATTACCTTCATTAACCCTTCTAATCACTAGTTAGATTATCATTGTAATCATTGTAATTCATAAAATCTAGAAGTTGGAATTGAATCGAGTCAAACCTCAAAATATGTAGATTAACGGTGCAAAGCCATAACAACTGCATTCGAATCCCATCCCAAATGGCATTTAGATGGAGAACTGTCCATTGACTTGTCACCTTGTTAGCCCCTTCTCTCTCCCACCACTCAGTCCAATATGTCAGTTATGTCTGCCTCTCTCTCTGTAGGCGTTACGGTCAGGTCCTTCTGGAGCTTCTCTGTGGCTTCAGCCATCAGCTGGCAGGCAACCTTGTGTTTGGACCAATGCTTCACTTGGCATTCCCTACAAGGACAGAGCAACAACACTTAGAATCTCATTCAGCTGTACACAGTAGAACCTCCTGAACCAAGGGGTGTGAATAAAACCATTGGCTTTTTCATAGTCTTTTGAGTACATCTTTCATTGCAAGACTAGTAAGAGATTCAAAATAAAAGTGGCAGAACCATTCTCTTGATATTTATTTAAGGAGATGCATTTCCCTGTATAGTGTTTCACTGTAACCAGTCTTACCTCTGGCAGTACCATTCTCTCTGGCAGCGAGAGCATCTCTTAGAAGCCTCGGCCCCACAGGCTCCACACTTGGGCTTCTCAGGGATCAAACTCTCCATCACATCCAGGTTATAGGTCTGGGCCAGTCTAAACAAAGATGATTCAAATTCAAAAACAGTATAGATTGGAACAGAGACAGAAAGATCCACATTTATATGTCTGAATCCCATCCCATGTTCAATTCTCCCTTAAAGATTTTGGTCTCGCCTCCCGAGTGGTGCAGCGGTCTAACGCAATGCATCGCAGTGTTGCGGCATCACTACAGCCTGGGGTTCGATCCGGCTGTGACCGGGAGTCCCATTGAACGGCGCACAATTGGTCCAGCGTCGTCCGGGTTAGGGGAGGGTTTGGCCGGGGGGGCTTTACTTTGCTCATCACGCTCTAGCGACTCCTTGTGGCGGGCCGGGCGCCTGCAGGCTGACTTCCTCCAACACATTGGTGCAGCTGGCTTCCGGGTTAAGTGAGCGGGTGTTAAGAAGCGGCTTGACGCATGACTCGACCTTCGCCTCTCCCGAGCCCATTGGGGAGTTGCAGCGATGAGACAAGCACGTAATCACGAAATTGGGGAGAAAAAGGATTTGGTCTCATTCAGTCTCTTTACTAATGTCACCAGTCTCAGTATTACCTGAGTGCTTGCTGTCTCAGGTCCTTCTCCGAGGGGTTGAACGTTTCCTTCACTTGGTACTTGGCAATGGCTTTCCACTTCCCTGTATTGTCCCGCATAATGTTGTTCCACATCTCTGGAATCTACAAGTAAAATGACTATATTTATTTGTATGACAGCAATTCATTGTTTTTGTGTGTGCATGTTCCTGTGTGTGTGTGCACACATGCATGTTCCTGTGTGCGCGCGTGCATGTTCCTGTGTGTGTGTGTGTGTGTGTGTGTTCCTCACCTGTTCCAAGATTAGGTCTTTCTTTGGAGGGGCAGGGTCTGTGACAGTGAGGTGACTGAGGAAGCGCTGGAGCTCTACCAGGTTGGGCAGCTGGTCAATTAACACCTCTGTCATGAAACCTCGTAGCTACACACAAAATATAAAAGGGTGATTTTCTGACATTTCATGGTTTAAGTTTCAGTTTGAGTTAGACTTTTATTGTACTGCGGTCTGCATTGTGGTCTGTTTGATAGACCACCTATGCTATCCTGCACAGAGTTCTCAGAGCTCATAATGCTATCCTCACATACGGTCAAGAAGGAGAGACAATCATGGAAATAACAGTAATAGGAAACACCGCAGTCAAAACAGTAGCTGGATACCTCATCTGTCTTCTAATCAGAGGGGAGATCAGATACGATATTAAAGGACAATGATCTGGCACAGACATTCTTCCTGAGCTTTAGTTTTGACCATTCGGTTTTAGAAGACACTATAGTCAGAAGAGCCAGTACTGGCTGAGGCTGCCGTACCTTTAAGAGCTGGTTCTTGTTGAAGTTATTGAAGTCATATTTCCTTTGGCAGTCTTCCTTCAGCACCAGGTTGTACAGAGCAATCCAGACTTGGCCGTCCAATTTGGTCATCTTTAGACGGTCTTCGGATGGAACCTTCTGCCATTTTCCATTAATGTACTTCTCCATCACGCCTGTAGAGGGAGACAAAGGACAAGTAGTGAGTGATATGTTGGGCTATTTACTACATTTTACATTTTTACATTTTAGCTCTTATTCAGACCAACTTCCAGTAGGGAGTGCATACATTTTCATACTTTTTCGTACTGGTCCCCCATGGGAATAGAACCCACAACCCTGGTGTTGCAAGCGCCATGCTCTACCAACTGAGACACACAGGACCAAGCAATGGTCATCGTAATGGTTAAAAGGTTTTAAAAACAATTTAAATAAATGTAACAGTCGGATAATGAATGAAGATATTCCAAAATTTTAATTTTTATAATCCACAGATATTGACTGAATTATAGCGCATAAAACATTTTACTGGCATGGACAAATAAAGAAATGGAGTTCAGTGATTTGTGTGGGATTTTTTTTCTTGAATGCACTCATATATACATGTTATTATTGTATCAGGTATTTTTTTTATATTTTGTGTTAAAATAAAGAAAATTATATGTGCCTAATTTGAGTAAATTTACTGGGTGTATTTGCATATATGAATAAATTAACATACTACAAAGGGAAGCACAGCCGCGAGCTGCCCAGTGACACGAGCCTACCAGACAAGCTAAATTCCTTCTATGCTCGCTTCGAGGCAAGCAACACTGAAGCATGCATGAGAGCATCAGCTGTTCCGGATGACTATGTGATCACACTGTCCGTATCTGATGTGAGTAAGACTTTTAAGCAGGTCAACATTCACAAGGCCGCAGGGCCAGAAGGATTACCAGGAGGCGTACTCCGAGCATGCGCTGACCAACTGGCAAGTGTCTTCACTGACATTTTCAACATGTCCCTGACTGAGTCTGTAATACCAACATGTTTCAAGCAGACCACCATAGTCCCTGTGCCCAAGAACACTAAGATAACCTGCCTAAATGACTACCGACCCGTACAGTGCTTTGCAAAAGTATTCATCCCCTTTGGCGTTTTTCCTATTTTGTTGCATTACAACCTGTAATTTAAATGGATTTTATTTTTGGATTTCATGTAATGAACATACACAAAATAGTCCAAATTGGTGAAGTGAAAGGAAAAAAATAACTTGTTTCAAAAAATTCAAACAAATAAATAATGGAAAAGTGGTGTGTGCATATGTATTCACCCCCTTTGCTATGAAGCCCCTAAATAAGATCTGGTGCAACAAATTACCATCAGAAGTCACATAATTAGTTAAATAAAGTCCACCTGTGTGCAATCTAAGTGTCACATGATCTCAGTATATATACACCTGTTCTGAAAGGCCCCATAGTCTGCAACACCACTAAGCAAGGGGCACCACCAAGCAAACGGCACCATGAAGACCAAGGAGCTCTCCAAACAGGTCAGGGACAAAGTTGTGGAGAAGTACAGATCAGGGTTGGGTTATAAAAAAAAGAATATGGCACCACAACAAACCTGCCAAGAGAGGGCCGCCCACCAAAACGCACAGACCAGGCAAGGAGGGCATTAATCAGAGAGGCAACAAAGAGACCAAAGATAGCCCTGAAGGAGCTGCAAAGCTCAACAGTGGAGATTGGAGTATCTTTCCATAGGACCACTTTAAGCTGTACACTCCACAGAGCTGGGCTTTACGAAGAGTGGCCAGAAAAAAGCCATTGCTTAAAGAAAAAAATAAGCACACGTTTAGTGATCGCCAAAAGGCATGTGGGAGACTCCCCAAACATATGGAAGAAGGTACTCTGGTCAGATGAGACTAAAATTGAGCTTTTTGGCCATCAAGGAAAACACTATGTCTGGCGCAAACCCAACACCTCTCATCACCCCGAGAACACCATCCCCACAGTGAAGCATGGTGGTGGCAGCATCATGCTGTGGCAGGGACTGGGAAACTGGTCAGAATTGAAGGAATGATGGATGGCGCTAAATACAGGGAAAATCTTGAGGGAAACCTGTTTCAGTCTTCCAGAGATTTGAGACTGGGACGGAGGTTCACCTTCCAGCAGGACAATGACCCTAAGCATACTGCTAAAGCAACACTTGAGTAGTTTAAGGGGAAACATTTAAATGTCTTGGAATGGCCTAGTCAAAGCCCAGACCTCTATCCAATTGAGATTCTGTGGTATGACTTAAAGATTGCTGTACACCAGCAGAACCCATCCAACTTGAAGGAGCTGGAGCAGTTTTGCCTTGAAGAATGGGCAGAAATCCCAGTGGCTAGATGTGCCAAACATATAGAGACACTTCAAAAGACTTGCAGCTGTAATTGCTGCAAAAGGTGGATCTACAATGTATTGACTTTTTTTGGGGGGGGGGGGTGAATAGTTATGCACGGTCAAGCTCTGTTTTTTTTGTCTTACTTCTTGTTTGTTTCACAATAAAACATATTTTGCATCTTCAAAGGGGTAGGCATGTTGTGTAAATGAAATGATACAAACCCCCCAAAAATCCATTTTAATTCCAGGTTGTAAGGCAACAAAATAGGAAAAATGCCAAGGGGGGTGAATACTTTCGCAAGCCACTGTAGCACTCATGTCTGTAGCCATGAAGTGCTTTGAAAGGCTGGTCACGGCTCACATCAACACCATTATCCCAGAAACCCTTGACCCACTCCAATTTGCATACCGCCCCAACAGATCTCTATTGCACTTCACACTGCCCTTTCCCACATGGACAAGAGGAACACCTACGTGAGAATGCTATTCATTGACTACAGCTCAGCGTTCAAAACCATAGTGCCCTCAAAGCTCATCACTAAGCTAAGGACCCTGGGACTAAACACCTCACTCTGCAACTGGATCCTGGATTTCCTGACAGGCCGCCCCCAGGTGGTAAGGGTAGGTAACAACACATCTGCCACGCTGATTCTCAACACGGGGGCCCCTCAGGGGTGCGTGCTCAGTCCCCTCCTGTACTCCCTGTTCACCCATGACTGCATAGCCAGGCACGAATCCAACACCATCATTAATTTTGCCGACGACACAACAGTGGTAGGCCTGATCACCGACAACGATGAGACAGCCTATAGGGACGAGGTCAGAGGCCTGGCCGTGTGGTGCCAGGATAACAACCTCTCCCTCAACGTGATCAAGACAAAGGAGATGATTGTGGACTACAGGGAAAAAAAGAGGACTGAGCACGCCCCCATTCTCATCGACGGGGCTGTAATGGAGCAGGTTGAGAGCTTCAAGTTCCTTGGTGTCCACATCACCAACAAACTATCATGGTCCAAGCACACCAAGACAGTCGTGAAGAGAGCACGACAAAGCCTATTCCCCCTCAGGAGACTGAAAGGATTTGGCATGGGTCCTCAGATCCTCAAAAAGTTCTACAGCTGCACCATCAAAAGCATCCTGGCTGGTTGCATCACTGCCTGGTACGGCAACTGCTCAGCCTCTGACCGCAAGGCACTACAGAGGGTAGTGCATCCGGCCCAGTACATCACTGGAGCCAAGCTTCCTGCCATCCAGGACCTCTATACCAGGCGGTGTCAGAGGAAGGCCCTACAAATTGTCAAAAACTCCAGCCACCCTAGTCATAGACTGTTCTCTCTGCTACTGCGTGGCAAGCAGTACCGGAGCGCCAAGTTTTGGTCCAAAAGGCTTCTTAACAGCTTCTACCCCCAAGCCATAAGACTCCTTAACAGCTAATCATGGCTACTCTGACTATTTGCACTCTCTGTTTATTATCTATGCATAGTCACTTTAACTCTACCCACATGTACATATTGCCTCAATTACCTCGACTAACCTGTGCCCCCGCACATTTACTCTGTACCGGTACCCCCTGTATATAGCCTCTCTACTGTTATTTTATTTTACTGCTGCTCTTTAATCATTTGTTATTTTTTACTTAACACTTATTTTTCTTAAAACTGCATTGTTGGTTAAAGGCTTGTAAGTAAGCATTTCACTGTAAGGTCTACACCTGTTGTATTCGGCGCATGTGGCAAATACAATTTGATTTGATTTGGAACAGGTCTGCAACCACCAAACATTTGCTCTGTCTACCCTACCTGCACTGTCTAGACTGCCTCATTGTTGTCACGTTCTCTTGCATAATTCAACAAGTGTGTCAATAGCAAGATACCCACAGATTATAAATCAACACGCTTGGCCCTAGATTACACTAAACATACACTGTTTGCGAGATCAGACATAATATCACTATAATCCTAGTGTTCATTCTCGGAAGTTACTTTCATTTCAACTCATCTATTTTGTAAACATTTCAACTGTATTAAATTATTACTTTTTTCAACTCCACAAAAAATGAACACCCATCAAAATAAAAAGTTATCTTTCTTCTCTTTCTTGTGACGCAAGTGTCCACAAACCCAGACGAACCTTTAGCGTTCTTATACAGTGGCTTGCGAAAGTATTCACCACCCTTTGCATTTTTCCTATTTTGTTGCCTTACAACCTGGAATTAAAATGGATTTTTGGGGGGTTTGTATCATTTGATTTACACAACATGCCTACCACTTTCAAGATGCAAAATGTATTTTTTGTGAAACAAACAAGAAATAAGAAAAAAAAACTGAAAACTTGAGCGTGCATAACTATTCACCCCCCCAAAGTCAATTGTATTGAGATCTGGGCTTTGACTAGGCCATTCCAAGACATGTAAATGTTTCCCCTTAAACCACTCAAGTGTTGCTTTAGCAGTATGCTTCGGGTCATTGTCCTGCTGGAAGGTGAACCTCCATCCCAGTCTCAAATCTCTGGAAGACTGAAACAGGTTTCCCTCAAGAATTTCCCTGTATTTAGCGCCATCCATCATTCCTTCAATTCTGACCAGTTTCCCAGTCCCTGCCGATGAAAAACATCCCCACAGCATGATGCTGCCACCACCATGCTTCACTGTGGGGATGGTGTTCCTCGGGGTGATGAGAGGTGTTGGGTTTGCACCAGACATAGCGTTTTCCTTGATGGCCAAAAAGCTCAATTTTAGTCTCATCTGACCAGAGTACCTTCTTCCATATGTTTGGGGAGTCTCCCACATGCCTTTTGGCGAACACTAAACGTGTTTGCTTATTTTTTTCTTTAAGCAATGGCTTTTTTCTGGCCACTCTTCCGTAAAGCCCAGCTCTGTGGAGTGTACAGCTTAAAGTGGTCCTATGGATAGATACTCCAATCTCTGCTGTGGAGCTTTGCAACTCTTTCAGGGTTATCTTTGGTCTCTTTGTTGCCTCTCTGATTAATGCCCTCCTTGCCTGGTCTGTGAGTTTTGGTGGGCGGCCCTCTCTTGGCAGGTTTGTTGTGGTGCCATATTATTTCAATTTTTTAATAATGGATTTAATGGTGCTCTGTGGGATGTTCAAAGTTTCAGATATTTTTTTATAACCCAACCCTGATCTGTACTTCTCCACAACTTTGTCCCTGACCTGTTTGGAGAGCTCCTTGGTCTTCATGGTGCCGTTTGCTTGGTGGTGCCCCTTGCTTAGTGGTGTTGCAGACTCTGGGGCCTTTCAGAACAAGTGTATATATACTGAGATCATGTGACACTTAGATTGCACACAGGTGGACTTTATTTAACTAATTATGTGACTTCTGAAGGTAATTGTTTGTACCAGATCTTATTTAGGGGCTTCATAGCAAAGTGGGTGAATACATATGCACACACCACTTTTACGTTATTTATTTTTTTGAAACAAGTTATTTTTTTCATTTCACTTCCATTCCATTACAGGAAATCTAAATCAAAATCAATTTCAATTACAGGTTGTAATGCACCAAAATAGGAAAAACGCCAAGGGGGATGAATACCTTTGCAAGGCAAAAGATTAAACAGAAAGCCAATGTATTCCATTGAGCTCATTTCAGCCATAACTGGAGTGTGTTTGACAGGTCTTTACAAACATTAACGCAGTCGTAACATTTACAGGAAAAAACGACAGGCACAAGCAAGAGTATGAAAGCCACAGGACAAGTGGATTTTGCACCCCTCAAACACAGGAAATAGATGGCTGAAAAAGACAGATCCTCAGGTGGGCGGGGCATGCACATTTCTAGTACTACACTGTAACAACAAGGCTATGTAGGTAAAAAGATGGCCATTGTTTTGATATAATCATATTATCCCATAGATGGGGGTATGTGGAAATTGTATGATCCATTTTGACCATTTGCATGAATACACGTTCAGTGACCAACCTGCTGAATAGCGACTCCAGGGGCTGTGCTCTACCAGCTGTACCAGCACACAGGGCAGGTTATGGGTGCACAGCATCCTATTGATCACACTGATGCTGTGTGTGAGAGAGAAATCACAAACAATACATTTCACTACATGACAGAATGACTTTTTGATAGTAGGTAAGGTATTTGAAAAAGTATATGTGAATGCTAATTTCCCACCTGTCCGTATGGTCAGTGATGTAACGCAGGACAGACAGAGCCTTGAGGGAAATTTCAAACTCTAATGCTGCATTCTGACTCTGCAAATCCTGCATCAGACACACAGCACAACAGAACACTTACAATCCACACCACTGACCAAAGTAAATCCACCATCCTGACTTGCAATGGCCTGACTATAACGTTGTAGCTGGAACCCAGACAGCTCCTGTAAAGAGGAATCCACCCTGTACCTGTATAGAGGATGATTCTCCACTCTCTGTGTGACTGAGTCTGTCTTGGGTTGGGGTGTCATCTCTTGATGCTCTGCTGGCCAGAAGGGTTAGTTTGCGGTGGCAGTAGTCCACCAGGTCCAGGACTGAGTCGTCTGCTGCGTCACAGGAGTCCTGTAACCAACAAACACAGAAACAAAATGTATTTAGGACATACTGTAGCCTATGTGATGTCAAACAGACACTGCATACATTGTGCTGGTACTGAGGCAAGTGTACAAATAAGTTCTCACCTTGTGAAACATAATTGTCTCAAGCAGGTTGATGATTGTAGCCTCATGGTGAATCTATAGATGAGAAGGGAGAAGCGGAAATTAGATGGAAACATCTAGGGAGTGTACAGTAGTGACCATTGTGTGGGACATTTACATTTACATTTTAGTCATTTAGCAGACGCTCTTATCCAGAGCGATTTACAGTTAGTGAATACATATTTTTAAAAATATATATATATACTGGCCCCCCGTGGGAATCGAACCCACAACCCTGGCGTTGCAAACGCCATGCTCTATCAACTGAGCTACATCCCTGCCGGCCATTCCCACCCCTACCCTGGACGACGCTGGGCCAATTGTGCGCCGCCCATGAGTCTCCCGGTCGCGGCCGGTGGCACAGTTAGCACTGCGATGCAGTGCCTTAGACCACTGCGCCACTCAGTCACACATTTTGGCCCTTTGTCCCTAGACCAAACAATGTCCCGCATTTTATCAACAAATTAAAACACCACTAATTTACCCCAAAAAAATCAGTCAGACTTCCTATTCATTTGATGAGAATTGACATTCTAACCTCTCTTTTGCCGTCACATTGTAAAACAGTTAGGAAGGGAGACTTATCTCGGGATTGTTTGAAGCAGCAGCGAAAATGTTGAATGAGCAACTAATGAGCATGGAGAGCCTCACAATTTTAACGAAATGACCTTATATCTTTCAGTCTAATAAGGCTATTTACTTAATTTTGTTAACTCTTCATTAGAAGTACTATTTTTGTAAGTAGTTAACTGTCCTCTTCAAGTTTAGCTGGAATTTAGCCAGAAATTTGACAAATGTGATTGGTTGACGATAAGACATTGGACTACATCAAGATATAGGCTATATCATAAGGATGTGGTAAACACCTCTCCAATGGTTGTTGAGATAAGATATTCTTTGCAGCTCAAGATGAGACGTAGGCCAATGTCATATCATCAACCAATCACATTTGTCAAATTCTTTCGGGCTAAATTCCAGCTAAACTTAAACAGCTCACTAGGTGGAGTGGAATTTATTATTGTAGGCTACACTGTTCCGCAAAATCTTCCCGTTGTCCAGATTTTGGTATTTTAAATGTGGTCACCCTAGTGTACAGGTACATTTACATTTTAGTCATTTAGCAGACGCTCTTATCCAGAGCGACTTACAGTTAGTACAACATGCACTGCTGTTGTACCCTGTACATGTTGTACCTGTACAGTGCATTCGGAAAGTATTCAGACCCCTTGACTTTTTCCAAATGTTGTTACATTCCAGCCTTATTCTAAAATGGATAAAAATTTATAAAAAATCTCATCAATCTACACACAATACCCCATAATGACAAATAATACCCCATAATAAAAAACAGAAATACCTTATTTACATAAGTACTCAGACCCTTTACTCAGTACTTTGTTGAAGCACCTTTGGCAGCGATGGGGTCTGAATATTTTTGTCAGAGCGGATTGTCGGGGGAAGGAACATAATTATAATAATGTGTACACTGCAAATTGACCACAACTAAGCCCAAAAAGAAATTGTATTTGAAAATAATAATTTCATACCTTAATTACTATACATCGAGACACGATCAAATCTGTTTTTTATTCGTGGGAATACTTGAGAACAGATTTCCTAAATTAAACAAATGTTTTGCTGAATTCCTGGAAATGTTTCTATTTTTTTAAACCCAAAACGAAATATCCCCCCTGGTATATGCACTCACCACCATGTACAGAGGAAAGGTGCTCTTCGGATTGAAGTCCTGGAGCTGACAGAGAATAGGAAACACCTTCTGTTTCCAAAGCTCTACCAGAATCATCTCATGGACCAGGGTGGGGATCTAGGGTGAAAAAAGGGGACAATCAATTACCTGTTTACATGTGCAGTAACCTGTGCAGTATCTTTTTGGTCCATAAAAAAAAACGGAGACAACATAACACACCTGTACAGGTGACAGCTAATCTAGCGTTATATAAAACAGTTATTACCTTTCCCAGTGACACAAGGAGCTCCTTGACGAACTCGTCCTGAGTGGCTGAAGCGTTCAATATCGCCTGCATGTTGAGTTTCTCTATGTACTCATGCTGTCTGAACCACCTGTCAATCAAATAAAAAGCAATGAATGGAACACGGCTGCCACGAATCTGAATAAACGCGAGCTAGCTTGCAACTTTTGTCTAGCAGGCATTATCATCAGAGCTGGTCTTTGTTGTTAGCTAGCTAGCTAACGTTAGCTCCTAGTAGTAGCCAGACATACTGTACCTTGGAGAGCCAATGTCCCTGAGTGAGAATGTTTCCAGATTTTGGACATATCCTTCTGCCTCTCCGGGAAAAATAACAGAGGTTTCCATATCCCCGACAATAAATGTTTGCACCAAAAAAGGCTGAGTTGAGGGAAACTGTGGAAACTGAGGCAGTTTGACGTGCTAACTCACTTTACATTCTGTTACCCGTGGTTGGCATGGTTACTGGATACATACGCGTGCGCATTACAGACAGCATGACCACAAGAGACAGAGGTACAAAAAGACCCCCGAGGTGAGACCACCGAGGTAACCCTTGGCAGAGAGGAAGAGGCCAAGGTGGCCACTAATAATCATTAGACTAGGTGAGGTGAGCAAGATAAACAGTCAGACAGTGGGTCACGACGACAATGCATCTTTATTATTGCAAAGAGTTGGTATATACAGTAGAGTTTTTGCACAATTAATCAATAAGCATAATGTTCCTCGTTTTGTGGTCTTTTTGAATTCGTCCATTCATTGTTCTGAATGAAACTATCCCACAACAATGATTGCTTCAAGAGTCTGGATTGGAAAAACCTGAGGATAACAAGTGACATAATTGTAGTATAAAAATACCTTAGTCTCAGCCTTTGAATACACATATTTTCCAGAACATTTCAGGGATAGGAAGAAGTCTGTTTAAGGCATCTTTAGCCGCGGTTGCTTCACTTTGTCTCTCCTGGACAGCAGGCTGTCTTGTGCATCAGATGGGAGACGAGCAGGAGGCTTCTGTTTTCGTACAATGGGACCTCATGTGGCTCTGCCTGTCTTTGTTTGAGAGAGGGCTTGCTCTATCTGCATCAAAGTCAGTGTGGTTGCTGATTAAGCCAGGGTATCACTTCCAGCACACAATGATGTTTGGGTCATTCTCCAAACGCTCGTCCAGCTCTTTGTAGCTCATTCCTGCAGAGAGAGACCACAGAGTATTGACATATTTCTCAAAATACTTATCCAGTCTAATGATTCATCCTCCTAGACACATTCGTCATCACTATAAAACCATTAATCATGTGACCGGCCATCAGAAATGCCTTCAAACGTACCTGTCTTGCAGCAGATTTCAACGTAACTATGGCAACCAGTGTAAAGGCGTGGCGGGCGGCTCCTTTCGTCACGGGTCACCTTAAAAGGATACTTCTGCAGCAGACGAATTAGAGCCTTCATCAGCCCATAATGGATCAGCCTCCTGTTGAGCATCACATGATATCAACAACAATAACACTATTATATACACTTCTCGGCATAAATATTCATACCATACTTCGTGGTCCATGTCAGCAGCATAAACATCATGGAGGATTGATGACTCACCTCTCATCTACTCTCTGCAGCTGCTGCGAGTAGCGGGAGCAAAGATCGCAAACAGTGGTGCCTGGAGTCAGACCGCAGTACAGCTGGAACACATCCCTTAAACGGGCTCTCTTCTGTCCTGAAACAGAAGTTATACACTGACTGTAATAAATTCAAACTCTTTCTGACTACAACTTCCCAAACTGATTGTTACCATGCTTGGTGACATAGCTGAGACACTCCGCCTGAATGGACCTGTCATCTATCAGGCTCTGGACTTTAGGGGTTGTGCAGTACACATTGGAGTACTGGAGACACACAACATACTGTGAGTCAACAGGACTGTAGACACACACACATTTCACATGAAGAAGACACATTATGTAAAGAAGGTATCATTACTGAGGGTTTTAATACCTGAAATATTGACACCAAGGTTACAACACCATAATACCTGTGAGAAAAAAAAATCTGGTAGAATCTATTCCATGGTTTCATAGGGAAATGTTTCATTTTCTGTAGCATCATATTACCAGTTTCAAACTACTCACAGTAAATTCTGTACGGCGATCCGGACTAAATTAAGTTCAACATCCGCTTCTGCAGATATCTTCTGGATATGCCTGAACCCATCAATGTAGGCCAGGATCTACAATAAAATTCAACACATTTTTTACAAAATTTTCAACAGTGCTTTAATCTGAGACAGTTTCATGATGACATTACACTAAGAATAGACAGATCATTGTTTCTCTGAAACCCTTGATGTGATGTCAGCCACACTCGTTATAGTAGGTATGCTCTCTGGTTAGCCCATGACTATCAGTTCCATTACACAAAAAAGTCATGGGACGAAGGCGTCGACTGTAGGGGGGAGTTTTGTTAAGAGCCGCGATGCTCGGTCTGAACATTAACATGCATCACTTGCGGTACGGTTTTGGAAGCATAAGGACCATAACTTTCGTATCGGTGAGAAATCATTTTAAAATAACAAAAGGTTAAATTGATACACACCTTTATAGGGAAAGGGTTCCCACACGGCCATATTTCCATGTTACAGCCCTTGTTTACGGAAAAGATACGGAAGACAGAGTGGATTACCTGTGCTAATTAGTCATCTGTATCTCCTAACACTTATGTGTAAACGGAAGGCAGACGCCGCAAACGTGTTGTCACTGAAAAATACTGTTGGCTACAAATGTGTTAAAAACAGTTAAAACAGTGTACAGTAAGTGTGTATTTTGCATTTGTGAAATTATTTAGATGTGATATGAAAGTAGAGGGATTTATGTTTCTAGAACCGTAGCGCAATTGAGAATCAATTCATGTTTTGATGGAGAATTTTGGCTGTTTTGGCTTGCAGAGCCAATTCGCCCTTTAAACAGAGCCTGTAAGGTCCTTGGACTAAGAAGTAACGTTAGGCTCCTTTAGTCCAACATTGGGCTAGCTTTCACTATGGATGAGCCATGGGTGTATCTGTGTGAGCTGCTATCAGTGTGGTGGTAGGCCTACCTGTTGAGTGGTGAGATCCCACTGGGATTTGATGAAGTGGTCCTTGCACTGAGTGAAGACAGGCACATTGTACTCCTGCACGGTCAGAGGGTCCCTGCGCTGCTCAATCAGCTTCAGGTTGATTGTATTGGACTCATCTGAATAAGAGGGAGGGAAGAAGCTTGTGTGAAACTGAGATATTGGGGTTTGACCTTTAAACGATTGTCTCACAAATTGCAATTGCACACACATACCGATGGGCAAGGTGCAGGCTCCAGTAGCATTGAGCTCCTCTAACAACGTGGACATAATGGGTAGCAGTTTCTGTTTGCTCTCCTCATTCGATATGAACCCACTCTCCAGCTGCAAAATAAAGAGAAACATTAATACTTTGTTCTATATATATATCCTATATGACATTCAGACCTAGTAATGTTTTGGAAAATAGCACTAGTCTCCAGGGAGACACACTGTATATAGATTTTCTATTGTGTTATTGACTGTACGTTTTGTTCATTCCATATGTAACTGTGTTGTTGTTGTTTTTATCGCACTGCTTTGCTTTATCTTGGCCAGGTCGCAGTTGTAAATGAGAACTTGTTCTCAACTGGCTTACCTGGTTAAATAATGTGCAGAAGATGATGTGCAAATAGGGATACTGGGGTGCAAATGAGCAAAATAAATAACAATGTAAATAACAATATGGGGATGAGGTAGTTGGGTGGGCTAATTACAGATGGGCTGTGTACAGGTGCAGTGATCGGTAAGCTGCTCTGACAACTGATGCTTAAAGTTAGTGAGGGAGATAAGAGTCTCCAGCTTCAGAGATTTTTGCAGTTCGTTCCAGTCATTTGCAGCAGAGAACTGGAAGGAATGGCGGCCAAAGGAGATGTTGGCTTTGGGGATGACCAGTGAGATATACCTGCTGGAGCGCATACTACGGGTGGGTGTTGCTATGGTGACCAATGAGCTAAGATAAGGCGGGGATTTGCCTAACAGTGATTTATAGATGGCCTGGAGCCAGTGGGTTTGGCGACGAATATGTAGTGTGGGCCAGCCAACGAGAGCGTACAGGTCACAATGGTGGGTAGTATATGGGGCTTTGGTGACAAAACGGATGGCACTGTGATAGACTACATCCAATTTGCTGAGTAGAGCATTGGAGGCTATTTTGTAAATGACATCGCCGAAGTCAAGGATCGGTAGGATAGTCCCGTTTTACGAGGGCATGTTTGGCAGCATGACTGAAGGAGGCTTTGTTGCGAAATAGGAAGCCGATTCTATATTTAACTTTGGATTGGAGATGCTTAATGTGAGTCTGGAAGGAGAGTTTACGGTCTAACCAGACACCTAGGTATTTGTAGTTGTCCACATATTCTAAGTCAGACCCACCGAGAGTAGTGATTCTAGTCGGGCGGGCGGGTGCAAGCAGCGTTCGATTGAAGAGCATGCATTTATTTTAACTAGCGTTTAAGAGCAGTTGGAGGCTACGGAATGAGTGCTGTATGGCATTGACTGAGGTCAAAGTGGCTGGACACTCATTGCAAAACCTGTCAACAAAACATACTGTATTGTACACCTACTTGGTAGGTACAGTGAGGGAAAAAAGTATTTGATCCTCTGCTGATTTTGTATGTTTGCCCACTGACAAAGAAATGATCAGTCTATAATTTTAATGGTAGGTTTATTTGAACAGTGAGAGACAGAATAACAACAAAATCCAGAAAAACACATGTCAAAAATGTTATAAATTGATTTACATTTTAATGAGGGAAATAAGTATTTGACCCCCTCTCAATCAGAAAGATTTCTGGCTCCCAGGTGTCTTTTATACAGTTAACGAGCTGAGATTAGGAGCCCACTCTTAAAGGGAGCGCTCCTAATCTCAGCTTGTTACCTTTATAAAAGACACCTGTCCACAGAAGCAATCAATCACTCAGATTCCAAACTCTCCACCATGGCCAAGACCAAAGAGCTCTCCAAGGATGTCAGGGACAAGATTGTAGACCTACACAAAGCTGGAATGGGCTACAAGACCATCGCCAAGCAGCTTGGTGAGAAGGTGACAACAGTTGGTGCGATTATTCGCAAATGGAAGAAACACAAAAGAACTGTCAATCTCCCTCGGCCTGGGGCTCCATGCAAGATCTCACCTCGTGGAGTTGCAATGATCATGAGAACAGTGAGGAATCAGCCCAGAACTACACAGGAGGATCTTGTCAATGATCTCAAGGCAGCTGGGACCATAGTCACCAAGAAAACAATTGGTAACACACTACGCCGTGAAGGACTGAAATCCTGTAGCGCCCGCAAGGTCCCCCTGCTCAAGAAAGCACATATACAGGCCTGTCTGAAGTTTGCCAATGAACATCTGAATGATTCAGAGGAGAACTGGGTGAAAGTGTTGTGGTCAGATGAGACCAAAATCGAGCTCTTTGGCATTAACTCAACTCGCCGTGTTTGGAGGAGGAGGAATACTGCCTATGACCCCAAGAACACCATCCCCACCGTCAAACATGGAGGTGGAAACATTATGCTTTGGGGGTGTTTTTCTGCTAAGGGGACAGGACAACTTCACCGCATGAAAGGGACGATGGATGGGGCCATGTACCGTCAAATCTTGGGTGAGAACCTCCTTCCCTCAGCCAGGGCATTGAAAATGGGTCGTGGATGGGTATTCCAGCATGACAATGACCCAAAACACACAGCCAAGGCAACAAAGGAGTGGCTCAAGAAGAGGCACATTAAGGTCCTGGAGTGGCCTAGCCAGTCTCCAGACCTTAATCCCATAGAAAATCTGTGGAGGGAGTTGAAGCTTCGAGTTGCCAAACGTCAGCCTCGAAACCTTAATGACTTGGAGAAGATCTGCAAAGAGGAGTGGGACAAAATCCCTCCTGAGATGTGTGCAAACCTGGTGGCCAACTACAAGAAACGCCTGACCTCTGATTTGCCACCAAGTACTAGGTCATGTTTTGCAGAGGGGTCAAATACTTATTTCCCTCATTAAAATGCAAATCAATTTATAACATTTTTGACATGCGTTTTTCTGGATTGTTTTGTTGTTATTCTGTCTCTCACTGTTCAAATAAACCTACCATAAAAATTATAGACTGATCATGTCTTTGTCAGTGGGCAAACGTACAAAATCAGCAGGGGATCAAATACTTTTTTCCCCTCACTGTAATCTTTGGTCCCAGTGTGGGGTGAAACTCACTAAAAAATATACATTCTATTCGACTCATCCCCATGAAGACGTGGTTGCTAACAGGACTTTAAACTTTAGCTAGCTACAGTAGTAAACAAAGAAAGAAACTCCAACTGCTTCAATCACTCGGTTCCCAGAAAATGTGAATGCTCAATTGAAGATACGTCTTTTTGAAGACCTACAGTAGCTGTTATCTAAGTAGTAGCTAGTTGACTAGTCACTCTGTTAGCTAACTTGTGGCTTTGATGACTCCCAATTCCTCACCGAGGGTTGACAGTCTACAGTACTCTAGCCTGCTATCTCTAGCTAATTTAACACTTGATGTGTATCCTACAACTGAGTCCTCTTGTATTTCCTTGTAAATGACGACCAATCTGTTCAAATGTCATTCAAAAAATATATCAAAGCGTAGAGCGCAGCAACTAGCTACATACAATCGAACAAGTGGCATGCTAGTTGTGTGGCTAATAATGCTAGTCGGAAGTAGGAAACTCGGAAATGTACGACTTGATAACAACCAACCCTAACCGAAGAGAGAGAGACCAAACTCGGTGGAAAATCTGTCTCCCTCCAACAGGTGGTGTTGTTTCACCCTCCAGGCAAGGAGTTTTTGTATGGCGGTCAATGAGAGCGTCGAATTTGGTCAACAACAAAATGTATGGCTTATTTGCTACGTTAGGTTTATTTGATCGAAAATAATTGTCATAATGCTTAAGTTGTAACGAGTGTACCGATATAAGTAGGACACGTGACATCCCGAAAACTTTGAGAAAAAACACTTTATATCGGAGTTGTCTCGAGATAGCTATGCATATTCATGTCATGAGGCTAGTAGCATCTCTCTACATTGAATACAGGCAGTTGACGTCAACAACTCATCGAATATTCAAAATAAGATTACAATAATGAGATGTATCCAGTGGAGCTAGACAGCCCGCCAATGCCCCCAACGACTCGAGGTTAGGGCGGAGAGACATGTATCTTGTCAGTATATCCATAATCTTTGCCCTTACCTCGCTCTATCGATGAGACATGTTGGAGTTCCCGAACATCACTTACTTATGCTGCGCAGTGCGCATTTCTAATGGATATGTTCCAGGACACGCCAAACAGTCGATGGAGGTCAGATTTGGGAAATTAAATCTAGTAAATGTAAAATAAATGTAGATGCAGTACGAATTAATCTGATGGATGCGATGCAATTTGCGTCTTGAAAATAAGAGAATTTAACGTTATTCTAATTTTATGGATCGACATGATATAGTTAACTTTTATTCTGAAAAAGTTAATTAACTAATCTGATGCACTTTCTTTCTAAAAAAGTTTAATGATGCCCTGAAATGAATACCCCTAATGAACGATTAAACGTCCCTACCCCATTGAAGTTGACATTTAAAAGGTTTGGGGTTAGGTAAGGGTGATGGTCAAGAGTGAACGTAAACCGGAAAGGTTTGGTACGGAGTACCAACAAAATAAATAGTGGGGGTAGGCCTACGCCATACCGGTAAAACATGAGCCTATCACAATAATTAAAGCTGTAGGCTATTACACTATTTATCATTACCGCATGTCAGTCGCATGAGAAATTAGCGAATATGCTTAAACTTCTGGAATACGCTCCAAAATGTGGTGTGGTTCAATGATAACGCTGACATTTTGCCAAGGCAGAGATGAGTGGCCGAGGCAGACAGGCGCGAACAGCAGTGTAGGCTACGCATCAATTCAAGTTAAAATACTTGTGTAGGCCTAATGAATGACAATCACCGATGTCATTCATAACACTTTTTGGTGTTTTATAAGTGATGTCTCTTTGCATTTACCAAATGGCACTGTATGGATGCCGGAATAGTAACTGAAGTCTGGACACTGACTGTAGCCTTTTATAATATTAACTCCTGCTGAATGAAGTATTCCTCGCTGTAAAATGATAGACCAAATGTTAATTTTGTCTTGGGAACAGGAGTGGAGAAATATTTTTTATTTCTTTCAGCATCTTGAGATTGTGCATTTAGGGACCTGTTCTGTAGCATAAACGTGCAATTTCTTTCAGAGACATAAAAGCTGACAGTATTTCATCTTCAACCACATAGAATATGCATCTAACACGAACTGAAATACTATCAGAAACATGTTGGATCGTTTTCACAGCTTTTCATTTCCTTTAAACCGGTCACCGATGTCATTTGGAAATCTCCCTGGTCCCTAAACGTCCTCACTCCGTGAGAGAAGCAGAAATTAAAGAGAAAACTTTACTGATGTCGACCTGATTGTTGATGATTCTATCGATTTATGACATTCTGGTGAGAAAGGCTTTATTTGGTATTCTAGATAAGCATCAAGTAATGACAGAAGAGAAGCTGCATGCATCTAATTATAGACAAGTTGACTAACAAATAGCCTACCAAATGTCGGAAATAATAAGCAGAAAAATATCTAAATGAGGCTTAAAAACTATTCCCCTACCCCGTCGTTGAGCCGTCCCTGAGTAATGTGTACAGGTTGCCTACATGCTTTTGAAGTAATTGTTTGACAATCAGATGAAAGCATCATCATGACTGGTTCTTCTTCTTCAGTGGGGTTTATCGGCGGTTGGCATCCAACGTTATGGTGCATTGCCGCCACCTACTGAACTGGAGTGCGGGCCAGAGACAGGGAGAAACACAATCCTACCTGCCAGCCCCGTTGCGCTTAAAAAAAATAACATATTTGAGACTATATCTAATGACGTTCTACTCAATATACTCTTTAATCATGACTGGTTGTGTTTATGCCACATTCAAAGGTAGACGCACACATAAGAGGTCCTGTACTGGGAATAAATCAAATATACTTTGACCCCTGGTTATGGTTAAAGTGAGGTTAAGGTTAGGGTTAGGGTTTAAATGGAATGGAGTCAAACATGTGGTTTCCATGTTTGATACGTTCCATTTATTCCATTCCAGCCTTTACAATGAGCCCATCCTCCTATAGCTCCTCCCACCAGCCTCCTCTGGGTTGGAGATACGTTTATTTCGACATTATTAAGAAAAACGTTTATAAACTATGGCAACACTGCCATGTTGATCTGAGCCTTGCTGTTGGAAAACCACATTAGTGTCCGACTTTCGGCTGTCGCAGATGCACCTCCCCTGACATTCACTCCAACCCTGTTCCCGGAGAGCTACTGTACTGTACATTTTCACTACAACCCTAACCTAGCACACCTGATTCTAATAATTAGCTAGTTGATAAACTGAACCAGGTTAGTTACAACTGGGGTTAGAGCGAAAACCTGCAGAGACCAATACTTTAGCCTTACCACTCAAATGTCCCCATTGAAATGAGCAGGATGAAAGACAGTCAAATGTAGTATATATATATATATTAGGGCTGTCAAAAATAGCGCGTTAACGACGTTAATTCGTTGTTTGCTGTTAATTACGTCAATTTTTTTAACGCATTTCACGCATGCGCAGTGTGACAAATTATTCAGGTCAGGAAAGTGGTTGGGAGCTAGAGGCGAGATGGAGCAAGGTGAGCAAAGTGGGCCTATTGACGGATTCAAATATAAAAAGAATGATGATGGTACAGTTAACAAGTACAAGGTTATTTGCAAGATTTGTAAGAAGGAGTTTCAATTTCACCGGAGCTGTTCAAGCTTGAAGTACCATGTCAACGCCAAACATGCGTTTGCTGGGCCGTCAGATTCAGCAAGTGGTTTGCGCCAGACCACGCTGAATGTTTGCAGGCAATTAACAAAATCAACCTCAGATAATTTGACCAACACAATAGCAAAATGGATTGCAAAGGATTGTAGATCCATTAGCATTGTAGAAGACTCAGGTTTCCTTGATGTTTTGCAAGTGGCGTCTCAAGACTCATTCTATAAGCCACCGTCAAGAGCCACAGTTATGAAGAAAATCCACGAGCTCTATGAAAACGAAAAAGAAAAAAGGAAAGAGGTCTTGGCTCAAGTAAATCATATCGCCCTGACAGGAGACCATTGGACATCAGTGAGTAACAACAATTACCTCGGAGTAACTGCACATTTAATCAGTGACACGTGGGAACTGAAGTCTTTTGCGCTGACTATATTAAAAACTGAGGAGCGTCATTTTGCGGAGGCTTGTAAAGAACAGTTCCTGTCTGTTGCACGTGAGTGGGACATCGAGGGCAAGACTACAACCATTGGGACTGACAGTGCACGCAACATGGTTGCCGCAATTCGACTTACACGCTATGAACACATGAACTGTGTCGCTCACATGGTGCAGAGAAGTGTCACAGTGAGTCTTGCTGACAGCGGCTTTGTAAATGCTTTGGCCAAGTGATGGAACATTACAAAGACAAATATTATGGTGTGTAGTATGTTTCAGCTTGATTTAAAACACCATTATTTGGCTGTGTTAATAAACAGACATAATATGAAAATTATGTATCTGTGTCCTGTTATTTATCTTTTGGTATACATTTCAGAAAAAAAATGGTTAGGATTCAGGTGTAATTGCAAATAGTGATTAATCATGATTAATCCACTGAAAATTCTGATTAATTTGATTAAAAATTTTAATCATTTGACAGCCCTAATATATATATATTATTTTATTTTATTTATTTAACTAGGCAAGTAAGTTGCCCCGTGTAGCTCAGTTGGTAGAGCATGGCACTTGCAACGCCAGGGTTGTGGGTTCGATTCCCACGGGGGGCCAGTATGAACAACAACAAAAAAGTATGCTATCACTAACTGTAAGTCGCTCTGGATAAGAGAATCTGCTAAATGACGTAAATGTCATGAACAAATTCTTATTTACAATGAAGGCCTACCAAAAGGCAAAAGGCCTCCTACTGGGGCTGGGATTAAAAATATAGGACAAAACACACCACGAAAAGAGACACCACAACACTACATAAAGAGAGACCTAAGACAACATAGCATGGCAGCAACACATGACAACACAACATGGTAGCAACACCACATGACAACAACATGGTAGCAACACAACATGACAACAACATGGTAGCAACACAACATGGCAGCAGCACAAAACATGGTACAAACATTACTGGGCACAGACCACTGCACAAAGGCAAGAAGGTAGAGGCAACAATACATCACGCGAAGCAGCCACAACTGTCAGTAAGAGTGTCCATGATTGAGTCTTTATGATTGAGCAGTATCTGCGCATGTGCACGGGTTTGCTTCATGCTGTTCACTGCGTGGTAACCAGGGCACCAAAACAGTGGAGAAGTTGAGCCTTGCGCTTCAACGCACTTAGTTGTTGAGAAAGTTGACCCACTATGCTTACATTCTGCATCTACGTCATATCGCCGAGTCGCCGACTCTACCTTTAAAGTTGTTATTTTGTACAGTCAAAACTTAGTTAGGCCATATTTATCTGGTTCTACACAATTATTATAGGCAATAGCTACATTTTTAACCTTCCTTATGTCAACTGCTGCACATGTTGATCTTGTGTCAAGTGGAATATCATGTGGATAAGATTAAGAATAGGCCTATTGAATGGGGTTTATAACTGTTTTGACCTACTAAAATACCGGTTTATTAGACACAAGGTAAATTAAGATTAGCCCAGAAAGTGTTGCACGTGGATTGCAGGGGAAAGGTGGTTGTTTATAACTAGTGATGGGAAACCGAGGCTTTCTGAAGCCTCCCTTACAAAAAAAGATTGCAGTTTTGAAACTGCAATAAAAGTGCAGTAACTGAAGTCGACTGGTATTTTGGACGCAGTAATTTCAGAATAACTGTAGTGTACTGCAGTTGAACTGCAGTTATACTGCACTGTAACTGCAGTTACACTCTAAAAGTACTGCAGTAAAAAAAATCAGTGTTATTTTGGACGCAGTATTTGTAGCGTCCTGCAGTTATACTGCACTCTAACTACAGTTATACTACAGTGTACTGCAGTTATACTGCACTCTGACTGTAATATTTTTTCGTAAGGGCTTTGGGGCTTTCCCCAAATTGTGCTGAAAACTGGTTCATTACTCGGAGCTTTTAACACAATATACATTAGTGACATCTGCTGGTCAGCAATAAGAAGCGCAGCGGTTAGTCGTCGGAGCTCCGGTATCAATCGGCCCATCACTATTTATAACCATAACTAGAATGAATGAAGGGAATTGAAAATAATAATATAACCTGTTAATATTCACTGATTGCATTATAAGTGTTTATTTGATGAAGTGTTCAAGTGTCTCACTCAATTAAATTCAAATAGCTTTATTGGCATGAGAAACATATGTTTACATTGCCAAAGCAAGTGAAATACATAATAAACAAAAGTGAAATAAAGTGAAATAAACAATCAAAAATAAATAGTAAACATTACACTCACAAAAGTTTCAAAGGAATGGAGACATTTTAAATGTCATATTATGGATATATACAGTGTTGTAACGATGTGCAAATAGTTAAAAGTACTAAAGAGAAAATAAATAAACATAAATATGGGTTGTTTGTTCTTCACTGGATGCCCTTTTCTTGGCAACAGGTCTCTCTCTCTCTCTCCCTCCCATCGCTCTCTCTCTCTCTCTCTCTCTCTCTCTCTCTCTCTCTCTCTCTCTCTCTCTCTCTCTCTCTCTCTCTCTCTCTCTCTCTCTCTCTCTCTCTCTCTCTCTCTCTCTCTCTCTCTCTCTCTCTCTCTCTCTCTCTCTCTCTCTCTCTCTCTCTCTCTCTCTCTCTCTCTCTCTCTCTCTCTCTCTCTCTCTCTCTCTCTTTCCTCTCTCTCTCTCTCTCCTCTCTCTCTCTCTCTCTCTCTCTCTCTCTCTCTCTCTCTCTCTCTCTCTCTCTCTCTCTCTCTCTCTCTCTCTCTCTCTCTCTCTCTCTCTCTCTCTCTCTCTCTCTCTCTCTCTCTCTCTCTCTCTCTCTCTCTCATCAGGGGCTGTGCACATCTCCTGGTGTGGCTGAATGCGTCCCAGTCTAACTTTTCAGCCAGTACGACGTTGCGCATTTGCTTGGTGCTAAAACAGTGAGTTAATTTTTTGAACCCAAGAATGTGACCTTGCAAATAATTCGCATGTTTACTCTTCTCAGTCTATCTTTTTCCTATCCCATTCATAGACGCTAACTACTTTTAGCGTCTATTCCTTAAGGTACACTACATGACCAAAAGCATGTGGACACCTGCTCGTTGAACATCTCATTCCGAAATCATGGGCATTAATATGGAGTTGGTCTCCCCTTTGCTGCTATAACAGCCTCCACTATTCTGCGAAGTCTAGATGTTAGAACATTGCTGTGGGGACTTGCTTCCATTCAGCCACAAGAGCATTAGTGAGGTCGGGTAGAGATGTTGGGCGATTAGCCCTGGCTCGTAGTCGGCGTTCCAATTCATCCCAAAGGTGTTCGATGGAGTTGATGTCAGGGCTCAGAAGTTAGTCGTGGGCGCTAACCATCACAGGTTCGCACTGTACATAATGCTCCCTTTTTGTTGCTGTGAATCGCTCTTTTGTCATTGTTCCCCAATAGGTGGCTTCAAAAAATATATATTTGGCCTCACAAGTTTTCTAAACAAATTATTTGTATTTATTTATTTTATAATGTTCGTTGTTGGACAGGAAATCACTTCAAAGTATTTTAATATAGGAAATCTGTTCAAAAGTGTTACCACGCATAAATTGAGAGACAGGCTATAGACCCTTTTCCAGTACACTACACTGAAGTCAGGCACAGATGCACGCGACGCTTGGCGGCAGTAAAGCCATCGCCATCTGTTCCCATTAAACATAGCCTAGATGTACGTTTTTATTACTTCTAAACAAAATAACTTTTTTGGGTTCTCATATGCTTACAATGATGGTTTGATTCTTGCATGAACAGTCGCTAAGATTATATTTGTTTGTGATCTTTGCAAAATAACTATTTTAGATGCAGCAGTTGTTAGCTAGAATGCTAATGCTCGTTGATATAGGCTGTAGTAAAAACTAGCTAAAAGAGGCATTTTACTGGTCGACGTTGAAGTGTTTTTTTAAAAGTATAATGCAGTTGATTTGCGATGATGACACACACATATTAAGCAGGACATTCATACAAGCCTTAAAATCAAATTATAATCCAAAAGTAGTGTCAAATGCACTCACAAGGAACATGTTAATAGAGGCCTTTTTGATGGCATTCTATAAGAACTCCCCCTTGTTCTGCCACCAACTTGCGCACAAAAGTTTGTAAACATGTTTGATCGTATCCCAATGTAATCAAGGTTTGAAATTATTCTGTTTTTTGTTTCAAATACTATATCTGTTTGGGATTCTTGCGGTCAATTTGCAGTGTACAAATGATTTATAACTATGTTCCAACCATCAGCTCAAGGAAAAATTGGCCCACATTATGTAGGATGCTTAATAAGACAGGTGCTTATACTATACCAAATAAAACAAATTGTTTGAACAACAATGTGCAGACAATGTGGTGTCACATAAAATATTTTCTAAATATATGCCTTCTCTGGGATTCAACCCCATATCCTGTCATATGTAAGTGTTTTATGGTCCTCGACTCTACCTGCTGAAGTACCATTCAGGTGATGCTAAAATAAAATAAAATCCTAACTACACTGCTCAAAAAAATAAAGGGAACACTAAAATAACACATCCTAGATCTGAATGAATGAAATAATCTTATTAAATACTTTTTTCTTTACATAGTTGAATGTGCTGACAACAAAATCACACAAAAATTATCAATGGAAATCAAATGTATCAACCCATGAAGGTCTGGATTTGGAGTCACCCTCAAAATGAAAGTGGAAAACCACACAACAGGCTGATCCAACTTTGATGTCATGTCCTTAAAACAAGTCAAAATGAGGCTCAGTAGTGTGTGTGGCCTCCATGTGCCTCTATGACCTCCCTACAACGCCTGGGCATGCTCCTGATGAGGTGGCGGATGGTCTCCTGAGGGATCTCCTCCCAGACCTTGACTAAAGCATCTGCCAACTCCTGGACAGTCTGTGGTGCAATGTGGCGTTGGTGGATGGAGCGAGACATGATGTCCCAGATGTGCTCAATTGGATTCAGGTCTGGGGAACGGGCGGGCCAGTCCATAGCATCAATGCCTTCCTCTTGCAGGAACTGCTGACACACTCCAGCCACATGAGGTCTAGCATTGTCTTGCATTAGGAGGAACCCAGGGCCAACCGCACCAGCATATGGTCTCACAAGGGGTCTGAGGATCTCATCTCGGTACCTAATGGCAGTCAGGCTACCTCTGGCGAGCACATGGAGGGCTGTGCGGCCCCCCAAAGAAATGCCACCCCACACCATGACTGACCCACCGCCAAACCGGTCATGCTGGAGGATGTTGCAGGCAGCAGAACGTTCTCCACGGGCGTCTCCAGACTCTGTCACGTCTGTCACATGTGCTCAGTGTGAACCTGCTTTCATCTGTGAAGAGCACAGGGCGCCAGTGGCGAATTTGCCAATCTTGGTGTTCTCTGGCAAATGCCAAATGTCCTGCACGGTGTTGGGCTGTAAGCACAACCCCCACCTGTGGACGTCGGGCCCTCATACCACCCTCATGGAGTCTGTTTCTGACCGTTTGAGCAGACACATGCACATTTGTGGCCTGCTGGAGGTCATTTTGCAGGGCTCTGGCAGTGCTCCTCCTCCTCCTCCTTGCACAAAAGCGGAGGTAGCAGTCCTGCTGCTGGGTTGTTGCCCTCCTACGGCCTCCTCCACGTCTCCTGATGTACTGGCCTGTCTCCTGGTAGCGCCTCCATGCTCTGGACACTACGCTGACAGACACAGCAAACCTTCTTGCCACAGCTCGCATTGATGTGCCATCCTGGATGAGCTGCACTACCTGAGCCACTTGTGTGGGTTGTAGACTCCGTCTCATGCTACCACTAGAGTGAAAGCACCGCCAGCATTCAAAAGTGACCAAAACATCAGCCAGGAAGCATAGGAACTGAGAAGTGGTCTGTGGTCACCACTTGCAAAACCAGTCCTTTATTGGGGGTGTCTTGCTAATTGCCTATAATTTCCACCTGTTGTCTATTCCATTTGCACAACAGCATGTGAAATTTATTGTCAATCAGTGTTGCTTCCTAAGTGGACAGTTTGATTTCACAGAAGTGTGATTGACTTGGAGTTACATTGTGTTGTTTAAGTGTTCCCTTAATTTTTTTGAGCAGTGTACATTGTAGGAGTCCAGAAGAGGTAGGCGTTTGAAAATAACTTGAAAGAACCACGGCGAAATCAGTGGGATCTCGCACTCGCAACGTGATCAAACAAAGCTTTGGATGTCATTGATTACGTGATAATGTTACTTTGAAACAAGTATCGGTAAATTGTGTCGGATCAGTAGTGCTTTGAAAACTGTATCGGAGCTCCGGTATCAATCGGCCCATCACTATTTATAACCATAACTAGAATGAATTAAGGGTATTGAAGAATAATAATGTAACCTGTTAATATTCACTGATTGCATTATAAGTGTTACTTTTATGAAGTGTTCCAAGTGTCTCTCTCTCGCTCTCTCTCCCCGTCTCATCAGGGGCTGTGCACATCTCCTGGTGTGGCTGAATGCGTGCCAGCCTTGCCTACAGCCAGCAGACTCGCTGTGCAGCAAGCTGTCACGTTATGGACAAGCCATTTCCAGCAGAGAGGTGTCTCTTCAGCCAGTACATCATTGTACATTTGCTTGGCGCTAAAACAGTGAGTTTGTTTTTTGAACCAATGAATGTGACCTTGCAAATCATTTGCATTTTCACTCTTCTCGGTCTGTGTCCTAGACATTCATAGACCCTAACTACGGTTTTGGAAACATATGAAACGTATTTTTCATATCAGCAATAAATAATTTTCAAAAAACAAAAGGTTAAATTACTACACACCTTTATAGGGTTAGGGTTAGTGTTCCCACACCTCCGTATCTCCATGTTACAGCGCTTGTTTACAGAAGACCGACTGAAGACAGAGGCGACTACCTAATTAGCTATCTAGTGTGCTCGAACACTTGTGTGTAAGCGTAACTGGGGAGGAAGTGTAGCGGCAGTGTAGTTCGTCGGCTGGAGGCACACAGCCATATGGATCTGTGCAAACCTGCTACAGGAAGTGTATATTTTTTATTTGAAATATTATTTCTCGCTGATATGAAAGATAAGTTCCATATGTTTCGAAAACCGTATCGTAAGTGATGATTATTGACGTTTCTGTGTTGTAGTACACATGGTCCCACCGGTAAGCAGTGCTTATAGCTGAGAACCCTTGGGATAAGGCAGAATGCCTTGTTAATGCATTGGCTTCTCCAGAGAAATCTGTGTCCCAAAGAGGGAATTGTTGCCTTCCATCTCACTCTCAACCTCTCTCCTCCCAATTAGAGAGTCTTGGACAGGACAGGCTGGCTGAATTACTGACACATGAACAGACAGAGCAGACGTGGAAGCTCTGTACCAGACGTCTTACCAGGTACATATGTTAGGCTTAACATGTTACTGTCAGTAAAGGTGCACTTGACCTATTTTTCTGTCTCTGTGGAAGGCTACGAATTCCATTGCATAATGTAGCCTACATTTCGTGAACATGTGAAATTTGCTGTGTGTTCAGAATGCCAGTGCAGTATGTTATTGAAGAGTGGGATATCAGAGATCTGACATTGAAGATGAGACCTCCTGTGTTTATCCCCCGGCCTGAAACTGATGTGCGGGAGAGTACACAAACACACACACACATTCTTTCATTCTGTGACATCAGAATTCGCAGTTCAGAGACATGACATTGTATCAAGCTATGGTTGCACGTCTGTCTGTGCAGGAGCTGGTGGCCTTAGTGCTTACAGATCTCCAGGTGAAGCAGGGGACTGGAGTAAGTGAGGATACCCATTTTAGATGCCTGGAAGTGGGCTGTGGCTCTGGTGCCATCTCCCTCAGTTTGCTGAACAGCCTTCCACAGGTGAGCTCTATTTTGCTCTTTTACTTTCCTATTATGTTCCGAGATCTCTGAGCCCCTTCACTCAAACAACACCCAAATCTTAGTTTTTCTCTCTCTCTCTCTCTCTCTCTCTCTCTCTCTCTCTCTCTCTCTCTCTCTCTCTCTCTCTCTCTCAGCTCAGAGCAATTGCTTTGGATAAAAACAAGGATGCTGTGAATCTGACACATAGGTAATCATGAAAACACAGGATAGAAATAGTTTGATACTTTGATTAGCTACATTGATTTTGATTTTATGTTGTGTGAATATGTGCTAACATAATTGGCTGTATGTTACAGTTTGGGGCTCCAGGACCGACTTGAGGTTCACCATATGGATTAGATAAGAGGTAGGATTATTGGGAACAATGGGGGAGGGATATTATGAAATCAGTGAAGAAAGATAAACCATACAGATAATAATGGAACATTCATTTTGGCCAATTTCAAGGTTGTGATTTGACGTTATGTTCTAGATGCAGACACGATTGTGAGAATGTGCAGTCCACTCTCAGCGTTGGTCAGAAACCTTCAGTACCTATTCTCAGAGGATATGACATCACTTGAACCTGAAGTCTTCAGGTGAGATGAACAGTCAGTCACACACAAACACACGCATGCACCCACACTTTGTTGCTAAATTGTCTTGAGTCTCACAGTTCAAACAGGTATATGAATTAAAGTGCTCACTGTTGTCCTCCTCAGGTTTGAGGACCTGCTCTGGATGGGGAGGATGATGGCATTTCGGTTGAATGCATTCAGTTGTGCAACTGACTAGGTAACCCTTTTCCCTTTCATCCAGCGGTGGGTAGAGGGAAGTGTACAAGGGTTACACTATGTGCACAAGCATCATGACATCACCGGCAGGTCAGGAGTAAATCTAAGACTGCTAAATCTTTGTTAGATAACTCCATTTACAAAATCTTGATCAAGGAATGTATTCACATTAAATAATAATAATAATAATATTAAATCCCCGATTCATATTCTCTCTGTTCCTTATAGGCCTCGTTTCTGCATTCTTCAAAAAAGGGAGTGTGGCAAAGATAAAAACCAGGACCAGCGTTAAGAGACTGTATGAGATATGGATCCTGTTTCACTGGTCTCAGGCCAGGCTACTACACCCCAACCCCCCCGCCACTTACACACACGCTTATCTCCACAAAAGTAAAAATTCACAAACCCTCCCAAATATATATCATAGATACATACATTTATACCTGGGACACTAATGTGGGTGCTAATGTGTGTTTGCATGGCAATAAGGGATAGCGAGTGAGTGTGATAGTCACAGAGTGAGCAGTAGGCTGAAGGTAATTACTGAGAGGCTTTTCTGAGAACCCTCCCTCTCAGAATTTCACCCTCCCAGGAAGCATGCAATAGTTCTAGGAATTAAGTGATTTCCATTCCCCTCCCTCGCTGACTTGCCCACTGACTCAGATTCAATCTTACACGTTCAAACCAGCCAGCCTCTTCTGGCTGGTAGATCTGCTGTGTACACACCAGTGGAGGCTGGTGGAAGGAGCTATAGGAGGACTGGCTCATTGTAATGGCTGGAATGGAATAAATGGAACGGTGTCAAACACATAAAACATTTGGAAACCACATGTTTGACTCCGTTCTATTAATTCCATTCCAGCCATTACAATGAAACCGTCCTCCCACCAGCCTCCTCTGGTACACACTTAGACCAGGGGGGGTTAGTCGCTTTCTGTTACAAAGGTAACTTTAGACGTTGATGTTGCGTAACAACCGAGATTGGACCCTGCCTACATAACCCAGTTTTTTGTCTGTGGATGTAGGCCTATAAAGCTCTTTCTGGCCATTGACCCACCAAAAGAGAACATGACATTGAAGACAGAAGCAGTATGACTCATGTTGAATATTCTTTTTTATAGAAAAAGGGATATGTACAGAGTTGGGGGGTAAAAAATGACAAATGGTGACTGAAACAGCAATAAAACATTGAAAATACATCTCACTGGAAAACAATTCACTGCCCACGGCACATGAGGGTGGGGAGCATATCCCCCATAACATGGGGATACACTATAGTTAGCACCATGTTTTGTTTTCCAGTGAATCTCCTGCGGCAGGGTACGCAGAACTCCACTTCCCCCTCAAGACCAACCATATGTCCGGTGTGGCTTTATTACTGACCAGTGCAGTGATGTGGTTTCCAGCTGCCAGGAACCTATTTCTGACAGCGCTCCTCAAGATTTAGTTGAACGGTTTCTTTTAATTCAGCTTTGCCCTCCATAGGCATGTAGATCACAGGACCCTCATACCTGGAAGGGGTAGTCCTGCAGGAAGCGCACCAGTGGGCGTGGCAGGGGCAGCTGGTCGGGACAGTCTGTGCTGCAGTTGATGGTGAGGCGTGCGAGGTGCTGTAGGGAGGGGAAGGCCTGGGGCTTGTGCAGGGCCCGCTTGAGCTTCAGCAGTACTGTGCTCTCCTGAACTGTCCTCTGGGCAGGCTTGCCACCATGAGTCTCCTCCACCTTCCTCCCTGGTCCCACATAGTACTGCACCATGCTAGGCACGTCAGGGAAGGACAGAAGGCTGGGTCGGGCTGGCGAGCTGGAGTCTAGCAGAAACCGGGCTCCACTGTACTGTATGCGTATACTGGTGGGGCCACGGGCAGTCCTAACAGACAGAGTCAGCATGTACAGGGGATGGCTGCTGTCTCGAATCAGAAAGGCCCCTTCTGACGCTGCCTGCAGAGCTGCATGGGCCTGACCTGCTGTGATGGCTCCCCAGTACCAGCCTGCAGAGAGAGAGGTCAAAGGTTATTCACTTATTCAATGGTTTAGATTTGATTGATAAGCCTGTAGTAAACAGTCGGCTGGATGAATTGAAACGCAATTATGAAAAATATTCAAACAATGATGGGGTTTCAGGGAGCCTGTTGGACTGAGTTCACATTTCGAATATTGCATTTGCATTACCTGAGGTATCAAGGTAGAAGACGTTTTTTGCGATGGTGCGCAGGTCTTTTGTGGGGTCCCACTGCGGAGAGGTGCTGTGAATGCAGTGAGGGGAGGAGACGCTCACTGTCCGCATTCCTAGGTGGCCCTCTGTGGGTGTACCAGACAGCAGTGGTCTAGGGCTGTATACAAGATACTACAATAATAAGCACAGGACAAGTGTAGGAAACAGTAGGGGGACACTGGTATCTCTAACATGTTTAACCTATCATTACATTACCCACTACCCTGTTATAGGATAGTCCTAACACTAGGATAGACCTAACACTAAATGTTTTGTTTGTTTTTTAATAGGTTTTGCACGCACAAAGCTCATCATTTGGGAGTTGTGGCTTTAGAAGACCTCAAATCTCAACATTAAATCTCGGACAGCTGCCTGCCTCCCTCCCTTGAACATTGACCAGACAAAGAGCCCATACATCAAGCACAGTGTCACAGACTGTGGGTGTGAATTGATTGAGATGCTCCATAACAGGTGTTAGACTGTTAAAATGTGTAGTATTCTAATATGAATTCACATATGTACATTTTCAAGCCTACATAAAACAACTTCCAATGACAATACCACAAATAGCCATGCACACTTTCTATATGGGGCGTTCTTGAAATGTGGTGGCCTTTGCAACCATAATATATAATATATGCCATTTAGCAGACGCTTTTATCCAAAGCGACTTACAGTCGTGTGCATACATATGGATGGCACAGGGAATCAAACCCACAACCCTGGCATTGCTAACGCCATTCCCTGCCAACTGAGCCACACAGGAAAAACACTTCAAAAACACACTTCAAAATTACAAGCGTCTGCTAAATGACTAAAATGTAAAAAGCGTTTCCACCGACATTTCTCGCATAATTAATTTTACAAACACAAAAGATCCCACCTTGTCTAGCGTATTTTGTTTTGTCTACATTCGGAAAGTTTACCGACACATTTTCTGTTTCCATCAGGCCTGTCGTGACATTTGTTCTCCAACATGTAGCCTACTTTAGGCGCATAAAAAGGTTTGATGGAAACCTGGTTAGTGTTACCATCATTGGTGTTACTACTCCTACTGGTAAAACAATACATAAATTAATTAAGCTACCATATTAGTTTATTGAGAATGGGAAAATGTACCCTACCCGAATATTTATTTCCTTCCAAAATGCCACCATAATTCAAGAACGACCACGGATCTTATTCGACTATATTCGGTATGTTATCCGAGATATATAGCCATAAATTAATTTAGATCATATTATGTCGAAGATAAAAACTTTTGACTTTGTCTTTTGGTTTTGAATATCAATATCTAAGCATGATGCAATTTTCCTTCAAACAGGGACAAAATAATGTGAACTTACCCTTGAACACAAAGAATCATGATGGTCAGTCTTCAATATCCCGTACTAGTCTAATTCCACAGCGGTTTAACGAAAATATAGCCGGTCAAACAAAGGAATGTGTTATTTTGTTCTGAATGTCCCACGCATCTGTTCAGTGAATAGAGAAGACGCGTCCGAATATCCCATATGTTAATAGACGGTAATTAACTAATTCAAAAGCACTATAATAAATGTATAATTTAGACAAAGAGAATACAGAGCAGCAGTGCGATGACTATTGTCACTAGAATGGGTTCTAAGCGTGTGAAGGAAAGAGTGTGGGTTTGGCTTTTAAAATTCGCCAATTCCAAGAACTGTTCAGCACACCAGCGCCTCTGACGTCATGCGGAGCTGCCACCGATCCTGTTATAGTTTGTGAACTCCAGTCCAAACCGTTACTGTTCAGTTTTTTGGGGGGGAAATATGTTACTGTGAATGCCAGTGTAAAAAACAAACAAATTGATAATTCCTGGAGACGAGTCTAAGTTCATCATAGTCATTTTATAGCCTTGCGGTGTTGCTGCGCTTGCTGCTCTGCTCTCCCAAGAATCGGACTGCACCTTCCCCCTACTTTCCAAGAATCATGGTGCGCTTATCTCCGCCCACTAGGCCTGCTGCAGCCTGCCCTCTACTCATTCTGAGAATTGAGTAATGGGTATGCGGAACTATTGGGCTATTTCCAATAATATACACTGAACAAAAATATAAACGCAACATGCAACAATTTCAAAGATTTTACTGAGTTACAGTTCATATAAGGAAATCAGTCAATTGAAATAAATTCATTAGGCCCTAATCTATGAATTTCACATGACTGGGAATACAGATATGCATCTGTTAGTCACAGATACCTTAAGAAAAAGGTAGGGCCGTGGATAAATAAAAACTAGTCAGTATCTTGTGTGACCACCATTTGCCGCATGCAGCACGACACATCTCCTTCGCATAGAGTTGATCAGGCTGTTGATTGTGGCCTGTGGAATGTTGTCCCACTCCTCTTCTATGGCTGTGCTGGATATTGTCGGGAACTGGAGCATGCTGTCGTACATGTCGATCCAGAGCATCTCAAACATGCTCACATGTCTGGTGAGTGTGCAGGCCATGGAATAACTGGGACATTTTCAGCCTCCAGGAATTATGTACAGATCCTTGCGACATGGGGCTGTGCATTATTTTTTAGAAACATGAGGTGATGGCGGAGGATTTATAACATGACAATGGGCCTCAGGATTTCGTCACTGTATCTCTGTGCATTCAAATTGCTATCAATAAAATGCAATTGTGTTCGTTGCCTGTAGTTTATGCCCAGTGGCGGCTCCTGAAAAAATTCTCAGGGGGGGCAATTTTTCTGATGATTTAGGTGACCTACACACATTTTAAAAAAGATATGTCCAGCAACAACATGAAGACAGGGGCAGCATATAAGTCAATACCAGAAGCATTTATTGACTGATCTCAAAAGTGTTGGCTTACCAGGGTTGGTGGAGCCCTCAGTTTCATCTTTGCCTCGCAAAGCTAACTCAAACACTCCGCAAAACTTCACACACTGGATTAGCCGGCTGAGGATGTGGCGGTTCTTGCTAATGTCGTAGTAAATATATTTGTTATAGTGAATATGGAATATGATATGTTGAGTAAAATGTTGTGCTAAGATCTATTTAGGTCAGGAGCTGGTTATAAGTTCTGTTCCTATCCAATAACAATGGACAAAAGGGTCCTATCTTGTCAGCCTTGTCAGTTTCAGTTCTCCAGTAAACTTGTGATTATCAACACTAACCTCATCGTTGTGGCGGCGGACAGCTAGCCTGTATCCCTCATCCAGTTGAGTGGGAATGTTCACTCTCCCCAAAGCAGACAATCTCAAACAGCTATCCATGTGGGTCTTTGACAGCTCATGTTTCTTAATCTTTCCTGAAAGATGGTGCATGTCCGTTACACACCAGTCGCTGTCCAAGCGGTGCTGTCTGCCGTGCCGCCTTCAGGGTGAAAGAGTAAGCAGGGGGGTAGCAGAAGACTGCATTAGCTACATCGCAGCCTGCTAGCCAGGTTTTTCGTTCGTACCAATTTTTGGAAAATCCTCGGGTGTAGGACTTCCCCCCTTTAGTAGAAACCTGTTGAATTATTAAATTTGGTCTGGGAGGTCCTAATTGTTTCGTTGCCAATTTATCTTCATTTGTTCGCCGACAAAAAGGAACTTCTTTCAAAGACACAATCGAGTTGCACTGAAGCCTAGCCATTTTGATAGTAGTAGTGAATTGATTGATGAGGCTACCCGCTCTTTTCTTAGTTACGTTCATGGTTATGTTACGTATGACGAAAGCGCGTAAGTGCAAGCCCTCAGAAACCCATAGAGATTGTATTGAAAGCTCTGATATTTGAAAAAAATAGATTTTACATGGGAGTCTATGACAGACTTCTGGGCGATTTTCAACCTGACTGAAATCGCCCCAAAAAGGGGGGCATTTGAAGCACGACTTTAGCCTGATTGGACATTTAGTGGCACTGTGGCAGATCAGACGTCTAGATTACAACACTGATAACTACTGTTGCCGTGATATAATTGATTAGAAAAAAAATCCCTTCCTTTTCCCGTTTGGCAGTGCGTCGCCCATATCGCCCTATTGAACACACCGCCCCTGTTTATGCCTGCCAATACCATAATCCCACTAGCACCATGGGGCACTCTGTTCACAACGTTGACTTTAGCAAACCGCTCGCCCACACAACGTCTGCCATCTGCCAGGCACAGTTGAAATCGGGATTCATCCGTGAAGATCACACTTATCCAGCATGCCAGTGGCCATCAAAGGGGAGCATTTGCCCACTGAAGTCGGTTACGATGCCGAACTGCAGTCAGATCAAGACCCTGGTGAGGACAAGATGAGCTTCCCTGAGACGATTTCTGACAGTTTGTGCAGAAATTCTTTGGTTGCGCAAACCCACAGTTTCATCAGCTGTCCAGGTGGCTGGTCTCAGAAGAAGCCGGATGTGGAGGTCCTGGGCTGGCGTGGTTACACGTGGTCTGCGGTTGTGAGGCCAAATTCTCTAAAAACGACATTGGAAGTGGCTTGTGGTAGAGAAATGAACATTCATTTCTCTGGCAACAGCTCTGGTGGACATTCGTGCAGTCAGCATGCCAATTGCACGCTCCCTCAAAACTTAAGACATTCTGTGGCATTGTGTTGTGTGACAAAACAGCACATTTTAGAGTGGCCTTTTATTGTCCCCAGCACAAGGTGCACCTGTGTTTTTATTTGTATTATTTAACCTTTATTTAACTAGGCAAGTCAGTTAAGAACAAATTCTTATTTACAATGACGGCCTACACCGGCCAATCCCGGGCGCCGCCCTATGGGACTCCCAATCACGGCCGGTTGTGTTACAGCCTGGAATTGAACCAGGGGGTCTGTAGTGACGCCTCAAGCACTGAGATGCAGTGCCTTAGACCGCTGCGCCACTCGGGAGCCCAATGTAATGACCACACCTATCAGGTGGCTGGATTATCTTGGCAAAGGAGAAATTCTCGCTAACACGGATGTAAACAAATTTGTGGCCAACATTTTAGAGAAATAAGCATTTTGTGCGTAAGGAACATTTCTGCGATCTTTTATTTCAGCTCATGAAACATGGGACCAACACTTTACATGTTGCGTTTATATTTTTGTTCAGTGTAGATCAGGGATGGGCAACATTGATGGAGGTGGGGGCCACAAGAAATATTAACTCATCATGAGGGCTTGCGGGTCTGCATACCCACAGCCGGCCCTGATGCAAAACCAAACTTCGAAATTGCCCCTTGTGTATTCTACTATTCTAACTCTCAACAGTAAGTTGAGACCTCTACTGAGTTCCAAAAAGTTGCCCATCTCTGATATAGATAATCTGCTGGAAATACAAGAACAAAAACAAAAAACAAATGTGATGTTAGGTTTGTTATTTGTTCGGTAGAGTAAGCTTTGAAACAAACTGTTGAAACGGTCATTGAGTTCTTCTTCCAGCCTGGTCTTACTTAAGGCTTAGTAACTGAATCAGGTGTGTTAGTACTGAGCTGGAACTGTGTCCCCAGGACCAGCGAAGAGCAAGGATGTAACGTTAATAACCAACACTGATGTAAGTGTCATGTGTAATAGGTCAATATGTCATCATGTGATATATGGATGTTTGGGGTGCCTTTACTTAACTTTACCTAGTGTAAATGTGTAAACAGCGGCTATCAGCAGGTATTTTAATTAGCATGCTCTCAAAGGCATGTGTAGCCTACTAATAGGGTACTTGCTAATTCAATTAAGGAATTCATAATAACAGGGAATCTGCTCTGTGGTAATTGTGCATGACTGCCTGCGCATGTCGATAATCTGTGCTTATGTTAAAGGAAATTCGCTGCCTCAACATAACGGACAGTGCTGCAGCCTGTAGTAGTCTAGTCGGAACACTGCTAGAGACGTGTCCTCCCTGTCCCCTCTGCATGTCCGTAGATGCCACAAGAGGCTATCTCTTGTAATGCATCATCGGGCCCATGCAATTTGTGCAGTGTTTTTTATGACACAAAATACAGAAAAAAACTATATTTTATTTGGAATTCCTCTCATTAGTATCATCTGTTTATAAAAACATGTTTGATACAAAACATTTAGTGGCAACAGGCAAGGTATGGACAAACACATACAGGAGAAGACCAATGGGTGGTCTTCTCCTGTATGTGATATTAGCAATAGAGAAACTTGGCTGAGGTATCTGTAAGACCACCCATTGGTCTTTAATTCCTGTCAGTCCATCTGTCTATCCATGTATGTGTAGGATGTTGTGTTTAAGAGTGACACAGAAAGATAATGAGAAAAATAAAGTTAATTCCATCGTTTTATCCTATAGTTCAGGGGTTTCCAAACTTTTTTACTCAGTATTGGGGAACATCCCCCACGCACGTGTGAGCAAGCCACGTCTATTTCTATGGGCACAAGCACTGTTCATGAAATTTTGCAGGTTTAAAGCTTATTCCCCGCAATTCTATACATTTTGTTATGGGGTGCAGAGAAAATGTTGCCATTTTAAAGCTAATTTCCTGCAATTCTACACATTTTGCCATGTCTTATGTGTGTTCATGTGATATTTGAGTGACTCAAATCAATGGGTTAAAAACCTAGCTAAAAAACGTTTGCTGACATGGGCTAGTTGATCTGGACATTTCTAACAAGGTATACAGTAAATATCTCTCAAAGGTCTGCAATGATTGACAAGAGGAAAACTGCTGATGCACTAACCAATTTGGAAATTGCAGAGTAAGTTTGGAGTAAGCTGAAAGCCGGACTGAGTTCCCCCTGCCGACCCTTCGCGCCCCCACAGTTTGGGAACCACTGCTATAGTTGATGTTCATGAATAGCACGTACATGAATGACACATTGTTAAAACACAAGCAAAGGGAGGTGAAAATCAAAATGACAGAAATTCTTCTCCTTTTCCTTCCTCGTGGCCAAACAAGCTGCCGTGGCAACAGGAGGAGGATTCAGGGAAGGGGAGACGACCAAGCTCTGTCCCTCTCTCTAGTTTTCCGGCCTGCTCTCCCTAGTCGCTGGGCCCTTGATGAGACGCTTGTTGCCTCTCTTCCCTGCTGGGCCACGAGGCTTGGCGAAGGCCTGCTTGAAGGCATGCTGCTTAGGATGGACCTCATCATACAGGAACTCCTCTGTCAACTCATCCCCACTGTCAATCTCCATCTGTAAACAGACACAATAACACTGAGTAAATGCACACTTCCACTCAGACACAGACCATTATTGTAAAAACACAAAGACCATATTGTGTTTAGAATATGTGCATTTCAGCTGATTACCTTCTTGGAAACCTCCAGATGGTAATCTTTCTCCACCTCATCCAGCAGTCGACTCTTACAACTGGAGTACAGCATCCGCTCCTTAATGCTACAGCTGTACCCGGGCATGGAGTAGATGAACACTGAGAGGAAGAGAAAGAAGGCAAAGAAAAGATGGGTCGTTCCACTTCAAAAAGCACAAGAAAGAGGATTTTGACACCCACCATCTCAGATTGTTCTGAAATTGTTTCTGTTGTTGGAAACAGATAAGACTAGCATTCCTGCAACATTATTTTGTTGAAATATAATTTGACCTCTGAGAAATTAATCTAATTGATTGCACCTAAATTGGCCATTTAAATTTATAGGATTCATATAATATTCAAATATAGTACCTAACATCTGATTTGGACCAACCTTTTTTCTAATAATGAGTAAGACATGAGGATTCCAAAGAAATTGTCAAAAGCCACCCACAGATCCCCCACATCCCACGCCAATCCCACCCCAACAACTAGTATATAGTATCAGTTCTCTATGTCTGACAAGTAGTATGGAGCTGCGGCTCTGAGTATTGTTCCTTCATCCTATGTAATGTATTCTCAGTGAATTTGGTGATGTTTTTTTCCCTGTTCAGAAAAATTAGTCATTGAAGTTGTTAGGTTTATGTCCCATCCTACATCCTGATATTACCAGGTTCTGACCACTAGATGGTGCTGTTCCTGCTATTAGGTGAAGTTGTTAATGTTAAAGGGATAGTTCACCCAAATTACAAAAGTACATGTTGGTTTCCTTACCCTGTAAGCAGTCTATGGACAAGGTATGTCAGCAACCCATGCTTTGGTTTTGTTGGCCACTGTTTCAAACATGGATTCAAAGCAGTTCAGGGAACAGAACAGAAAACCGGAAATTACAAAAGTATAGAAAGTGATCTATACTGTTCTGGAACATAACCTTTATTTTAAAAGCATGGGAGCTGGTTAATAACATTATTTTATGTTCAGGGACAAACATTTTGAGATGGTCATTCTATGGATCATTTAGCTATTTCATTTAGAATTTTAGGACCCCTTTAGGTATAAAACAAAGTACATAAATGTTTTTTTGGATAAAATATTGAATTTGGCCTTTACTACTATAGCCCAGAAAAACACATTGAATAACACATTCATAAATGGCAAAAAAGACAGTCCAAAAATAAATAATAAGAAACAAGGTTTTGAAGTGTTTGCCCTATATCTAGGAGATATAAGAAAGCTTTTTTTTTTTTACACATATTTAACCCTTTTTTTTGGTAGCTACCTTCATACTTCCATTCATTTTTTTAAACCAGTACTGGTTACCTTCAGACGAGTCCCGTGACACTTGAGGGGGTTGTAGAGCAAAACGGTGACCACCATCGTGTTCATGAGAGTCTCCCCTTTCCACAGAGTGGTCATAGTTTGTAGGTCTAACCGTTCGGATGCTACAGATGTTTGTGAGAAGACCGATTTTTGGGATGATTAATGATCTGACAAACACCCCTCTAGCTCTGCCACCTTTCACCGTAGATGCGGAAGTGCGACAAAAAAAAACAGATATCTCTAGCTTAAACGGACAGATTTTGATGGGGATTTTATTTTTATGTTACTGAGATTGACGCACCGGTATGACAATCGACTCTAGGGTTTTAAGCATACAATAGTTATCACGTTTCACATTGGATTTATTAACTACAAAAAGGTAACGTGTTTTTATTTTAATTCTGGTGCCGCTCTGCACACACTAGTTTGTTTTGGTCCAACATTAAACCAACTCTCTGAAGATCAAAGTTCCTTCATAAAAGCCATTTTGGGTTGAATGGTTACACCTTCAGATGTTATAAATGGAATGAAATGCCTTTGTTCTCTCATCCTGTATCCAGTACATGGAGGAAGGTTGGTTGTATGATCAACTCTCATTTCCTAGGCTTCTAGAGCGAGACAGGAATGATCAGGGCAGAAAATCAATAACTGAAACTGACCAACAGATTCCAAGTAGTCCCCTTCATGAGAGTGTTTATAGAGGAAGAAGTGATATCTGGGCGTATCCGTGGGAACCCTGCAAGGCAGCTCACAGGTCTCTGTCGGGTCAGAATGGACCAGCTCTATCGTCTCTCTCTCTGTGTCCAACTTCTGCAACACACAAATATTACACAGTTACTACTGAGATGACTGTGTATGGCTGAGTCAGTGTGCTTTGGGTCAGAATACTTTGGTCAGTCATGGCTATTATCTCTGAGAATGTGGCCGCTAGAGATATCAATCATTTTATTTGGTTGGCTAATGGCATTTCTATATGGCTCACCAGCTGTATGTAGTTGATGTGTTTCTGTGCAAGTTGTTGTAGAGCCTGTTTGGCTTCCTCCTGCAGTGGGAAAGCAATGCCCTGCAGCGTTTGGTGCTTACTCTCCACACTGGTCTCTGTTTTCACCTGCAGGGGGCAGCATACACACAGCCAAGGAACATGTGTTAGTGAGTTTTGTTCTCATTATCACAAACAACTATCTTTCTGCCCATTATGCTTTAATACTGTGAATCCCCAATCTAATTGCTTTTACTGTGCGTCTCCGTTGAATTGTTGATAACGAATTTCTGAATCTAGACTAGGGCCTTTTATCTCTCTTCCGGATGTGCAAAAAATACTTCTGAAAATGACCTGAACTTTCTGTAACTTCAGTGAGAAAGTGAAAGTACTGTACAGGTCTCTCTCTCTCTCTCTGATTGCTCTGGCAGCGTTTCATCTGGCTAAGGCCGTACTCATTAGCCAACATGCATGTATGTGAAGAGTCAGTTTGTATTTATGGCAGAGGGGAGATATCAAAGGATGTGAGTAAGTGCTCTCTGCAAGAGAGAGCGAGAGAGAGAGAGACAGTGCCAGTGACTGCCCTTCAAAGAGGAGGCTAGAGTTATTAATTCCCCTCAAATAATGTTAACCTTGAATTTGGTTTACAATCATTTTAAAAATTGTTAAAGTTGATACATTAGATTTTTTGAGGTGGTGGTATTTAGTATACTTGGATTAGCTATTGTCAAACCCGTTTTCTGTATCCTAGTTGTCAATCATGCGGGGTGACTGTAAAAAGCATGGCCATTATTAAAGGGGAAAGTGTGAGCCTCTTTATCTTAATTAATGGGGGAATTCACCATTCTGTTCTCAGTTTGTGAAAACACACATGGTCACACAGGCACAAGCATGCATTTCATAATAACTCACCTGCTTAACCCTTCCCTAGAAAAGTGACGACAACAAATCGTTAGAAACTGAAACTGAGACATTGGGTGAATACTGTACACATACACAGTGACTGCAATAAGCTGTGGAGTTGACGACATCACTGTAGGCGATGCTTGTCCCCTCACCTCGTTGATTTTGATTCTCCGCAGCTCCTGTTCAGCAGCTGTGAGTGGGGCAGGGCCGGAGCTGGAGGACACGTGACGCTGGTAGCCCTCGAGACAGATGTCCTCCTAGTGAGAGCAAGCAAGAGGTCAGCCATTTAGGGAAGGCGGAGAGCCAACAGGTCTAGACTCATCATTAGTCAGGTGAGAGAGAATAACCAGAGTACGTCAAAGGGGTTTTGAATGGCTTCTATGTACCTCCACTGTGCCAAACATCTCGTCCTTCACATGACCACCACCAAACTCTTTCTTCACTGTAGCACGGGTGGCAGCGTACAGCATCTTCTGTCTCACCTGCAGTGGACATCAATGGGTGAATGAGACATGGATCAGTGAAATGTGTTTGCTGTGAACATGAGAGTATGTGTTGCACAGTTACAACTTGCACATACTGGAGATTGGTCAGGAGACCAGGAGATGAAGATCCACTCGTATCCCTGTGCATTCTGGGAGTCGAGGCGGTACAGGATGTAGCAAGGCTCCTGGTCGTCCAGCAGAGGAAGTAGGAAGTGGTCATAGTCCTGGTCCCAGCTCTGTGTCGGCTCTCTGAATGCCCCCAGCACCAGCTGCTCTGAAAAACAAGAGCACAACTCATCACACACCTTGACCCATGCTTCAAACTTTATTATTCAGCTACACACACGTACATATGCACGCACGCACGCACAAACACAAGCCACTGTAGTCCAACCAATGTTCTTATTTTTGCTGTGACATCATCCTTCATCTCTTTCATTTCATGCACTCTTCTGAGCCTCATCTTTCACCCCCTCTCGTGCTTTGTGTCAACACTTTGCTTAAATTAGCCTCAACTCCTCAATTAACTATTCATCAGGTCTCGGGACCTACTGTATTAATCTCACTGGTGTATGGAGACAAGTCATTGGGTTGAAACTGTTACTGATTGACAGTAGCCTGGCAGTCCTGTCATTGATGGCACTCTTAGCTAATCCTCTCTCAATAATGTTTATAACATCTGAAAAGAGTCATGAAATGATCCAGGGTCACTTAGTTTCGCATGCACAACGATAGAGGAGCTGCTGTGTTTACAATGTGATGCATTAGTGGTATTTACTAGAAATCAATCACTAATTGCCAGGACTATCAAATGAGGTCACAGACAAGATGCACACACACTCGCAAAGAATTACGTAACAACATCCAACCACAAACAGATGATCAAAACATGAAGGCAAGTGCACACATGCCCATTCTTAAACCTGCATGCACACATAGACCAAAAGTCCGATGTCCTTGGGGGGAGCAGGGGGATTTCTTCACCATCTATCACTGCAGTTGCTATTCTGAGCTCCAACACATTCCAACTATCAGCACAGACACATACTTTCCATCAGCCAGTCACACACAAACACACACACACACACACACACACACACACACACATGCACGTTTTGTTCTTCTATCCTCGTGGGGACCTAAAATGTATCTCCATTCAAAATCCTATTTTCCCTAACCCCTAACCCTTACCCATAACAAAAACCCTAAACCTAACCCTAACCCTAACCCTAGCCACTAACCCCTTACCCTTTTCCTAAACCTAATTGTAACCCTAATTGTAACCCTAACCCTTAACTAACCCCTAAATTTAAAATAGCCCTTGTCCTCATGGGAACTAAAGTGGAACTGACAACTTTGCAGATATGAAACAAACAGACAGTAAAACATATCGAATTCCCAGTTTATGCTACAAAACCAACTTAATAAAAGGTTTTAAAAATAGGTTATATTTGACTCAACGTTCCATGACATACACTAAGGCATTGTTGGCAGAATAGATGGATGCAGTTCAATGCATGATTAATATAATTCACCAATACATTTCTTGGTAGTCCCAAAAACATTGCTATCAGGTTGGAAATCACAGATGGCCTGGTACATTGTTTGCTGCCTCCATTCGTGATGCAATGTTTCAGTTTCAATGACTCAATATTCTGGACAAAAACAGACGAATGTAACTAAGGCTGGGAATGTCAATACAATCAAACTGGCAAGGCCAATGATCACAAGTCAGTCATAACTAGCTAATAGGCTAGCGTATCTATTTATGTAGCAAGCTAAAAACACAGAGCCTAACGTTAGCTAGATAGTTTTTCAATGGCTATACACAGCTAGAGATGCAGGTGTCATTTAGATAGCTAGCAAGAACTTGAGCGACTGTTATCCAGTTAGCATATCTCTTGCGTTCACAAATTCACTCTGGCATATCTACTCCGATTTCAGAGCACTCTTGTTTGAGTGTGCCAGAGCGCAGAAATACTGATTAATTTACGAATGCGCAACACCCACTGAATATGACCAGTGTCAGTAAACATAGGCAAAAAAAGTTATATTTAGTCAAGAACGCTCCAGATAACATGTAAACAGCCTAACCAGCTCTGCTACGGTCAGTAAAATGGTCAGAGTGAGGTGTTCTCTCATTTGTGTCTGGAAGTAGTTAGCTAGCAAGCTAGCCAACTTTAGCCAGTTAGCTTGGGTGCTTGGTTGGGACAAGCATGCATTGGCAGGCAAGCTGCAGAAAGACGAGGAGGCTAGTTCCCCATCGTTTATCAGTGCAATTTTGACAGCCAACTAGCTGAAAAAGTTTGAGAGGGTTAATCTAATGTTCCTTCGTTAGATTTGAGCTCATCTTGCTGATGATCTTGTTCTTGTTGTTGTTGATGTGCATAACTGAGGGAGAGAGGGCCTACCTTTTCATGGTTGTTTGATAAATAGGACTGTAAAGTTCCCAAATGTAAGAGGACTCCCGTGGTGTCTATATATTTGCAGAAATCCATTCAGGTGTATTTTGTGGCTTTTGGCAAATGCGTTCTAATGATCTAAAGTCATGCTGTTGCAACTGCCTGTAAACACACAGTCCAGTTCAAAGTAAAGGATGGCAGGCCCATGTGGCAAAAGCCTACTTTAGCTCTGATTGGCTATAGTGCACAGGTCTGTGTAGACTCCAGTCCTGGACTGCAGTGTCCATTAATTGTCCAACCACATGGCTGCTTTCCCACTCTATATTGCTATAGAATTTTCACAAATACCTTAGTATACATAATTCCCAAACATTCTAAGAATGCATGAAAACGTGAAAATGACCATATCTTTAAAAAATAAAAATAAAAGAATGAAAAAATAAAGAATTAAGTGTCATATTCTTCCTGGGGGTGTATATGAACAGATTTTTATAAGATTTAATGTTGCTAAAATAATGCTAGTTCCACTTTAAATGCAACAATGTTTCACAGACATAAGTTATTTTCAAAGAGATGGCTAACAACAGCAAGTGCGCTGCAAAAAAAAAAAAAAACTGTTCCACTCACCAGATGATGATCATTTGAAACTTAATTTCTTGTTGAAAGTTATTCTTGAAAAGGGAGAAGCTAACAAATTAGCAAAAACAACATCCTCTTTGATAACACCTGCTGCAGCTGCTGAAAACTAGCCGACGACAAATGCTAGCTAGCTAGACGTGGGAAAACTACTGCTCGCTATTGTGCGGTGACCTTGTCGGCCTTCAAGAAGGTAGACATGTCCATTCGTTTTGGTAAAAACGGTCCCACCCATTAAGTCAACATGCGATTGGTTGATTCCACTGTCACTCCAAAATGTTGCCCTAATACAGTTGAATGGCAGATGCCTTTATTAGCTTCTGATGGCCTAGCCAATGGCTGACTTAGCTAGCTAGATTTATCTCCCCAGAGACCAGCAAAGACAAATCCTGATTTGATATTTTTTTCTCTTCCGTGTTAACCCTTTCCTTTCCAACACAAACTGAAGCGATTAAATCAGAACATCATTGAAAATAATAATATAATTATATTATTATAATATATATATTTTTTCAACCTTAGCCCTTCTCTGAAGGTGCAGAAGGCCCATTGTTCCCCACTGTGTTTGGGTTAGTAACATTTTGTGGCTCTATTCTCCCTCAGCATGCATTTTTTCACTAATCCTGATTGGATCTTTTTTTCTCTATAGTGTTAACCCTTTCCTTTCCAACACAAACTGAAGAGATTAAATCAGAACATCATTGAAAATAATATCATTATATTATTATAATTTAAAATAAAGTAAAACCTTAGCCCTTCTCTGAAGGTGCAGAAGGCCCATTGTTCCCCACTGTGTTTGGGTTAGTAACATTTTGTGGATCTATTCTCCCTCAGCATGCATTTTTTCACTATTCTGAATGTCTAAAGAATCCATATGTTGTTCTGAAATATGAACACAGATATACTGGACATTTTTTACTCTTATTATGGTGGTCTTGGTCTTGACTCGGTCTCGATTTGCTCCGGTCTTGGTTTTGAATCAGTCTCGCTTTAGGTGGTCTCGAACACAACACTGCTAAGGATACCAGACTACTGAGAGAATATGTAACCTATGAAACCAACCAATGAGATAACAGAAACACAAATGACACACTTAGCCAGAGCACAGGGAGATGACAACTTGTAAGATAGCCTCTTTCTCTTTCAACATCGGCATGAAAACATGAGTGAACACTGGGATACAACATGGTACAAGCCCATGGATGCCTATCAGCCGATTACCACAGTGACAGACCCAACAATACCAATAGCCCAGTAACAGACCCACAAATCCCAATAGCCCAGTTACAGCCCCATAAAGCAGCAGACAGACAGTAGACCTCAAACAGGATATAAAAACCAGTCCAGAAAAACTTTTAAGACAGTGTCACTGTGCCCCTCTTGCATACTTGCCCAACTGTTGGTCCATAGGCCCCCTGGAGATAGGCCCAGACATCACGAGTCTAGACACAGCCCTTAAACTACCCAGAGACAACCCAAAAAGAGCCAGACACCATATCCATATCAGTCAGAAAGTCTCAGATGACTATAATATGACAAATGGCCCAGACAGAGCGTCAGTAGGCCCAGACAAGATGTCCCAAACAAGATGTAAACATCCCAGATCATGAAATGTCCTTATAACCTCACAGGCCAACCTGTTGCCTCATGGTCTGTTTCACACATGCACAGTCTGGCACATAGAATGAATGCCTTTCACACAGCTGATGAACAGCTGCACTACCTATGCGGTAATTCTTACTGGAAAACAAATCATGATGTCTCATGAATGTTAGACTTATTGATTGCACCTCAGGTGCTGAGGTGCAATCAACAGTCAGGTTTTGTCATGGGTATCATTACCCATGACACTGGACAATGAGTCCAGTGAGGGCTCCGATGATATTTTCCATACTTTCACTAACCCTTCTGAATGAGAGTTCAATGTCACTTCATATCTCAACTGGATTATATAATCTTTGACAACTTGCCCACCATTACAAAGTTGAGTAAAGCTGTCAGTCTCTCTTGCGATCCCTTTCATCAGACTGAATGCATCATCTGACCAAACACGTGGCCTCAGTTACCCAACACATTGTGAAATGTTTGTTTTTGTTAAACTCAATGACATCTCCATCAGCATCATACACACAATCAAGTGACTGAACAGCAGAACAACAAACATACCAGGTGGTGTCAGAGGAAGGCCTAAAAAATTGCCAAAGACTTCAGCCACCCAAGCCATAGACTGTTCATTCTGCAACCGTCCAGCAAAAGGTACCAGAGCATCATCTCTCGGACCAATAGGCTCCGAGACAGCTTCTACCCCAAAGCCATAAGACAGCTATATTGTTAATCAAATGGTTACCCGTTTTTCTGCATTGACCCTACCATTGACCTAATCTATGCACACACACACTACTTGCGCACACACACACACATGCTGCTGCTGTTCTTTATTTTACTCGTATTATTAGCTATCCTGATCCCTAGTCACTTTACCCCTGCCTTCATGTACATATCTACCTCAAATACCTCGTACCCCTGCACGGTGATATGGTACTCCCTGTATATAGCTTAATTCTTGTGTATTTTATTGTGTTACTATTTTTAATTTTTATTATTTTTAACTCTGCATCATTGGGAAGGGCCTGTAAGTAAGCCTTTCACGGTAAAGTCTACACCTGTTGTTTTCGGCGAATGTGACAAATACAATTGAATTAGATTTTTTGATAACTCTCACACACATTTTCACAAATACACACATCCTAATACAAACACACAGTTAAATCAATTTACTCACATAATACAGGAAATTAAGGTGAAATAATTGAAGTTATCAAATTAATATAAATCTTATGTATACTCTGCCTTACCAAGATCCCTCCTGTCCTACCAAGATCCCTCCTTCCCCTGCTTCCTGACCCAACCGCTGTCCCCTGGGTCACTCACCGTCCTGGATCCGCACCTGGATGAGGCGGACAGCTCCACCCCTTGCTCTGGCCAAGAACTCCCTTAGTTCCGGCGTCACAACGAGAACCAGAAACATGGCGGGTCAGCAAGAAGTCTGTCCCACCCTCCGGGTGCTGTAGGGGGGAGGGGTTGAGAGACAGAGACGGTAGAGCCAAGCCAAGTCCCAGAGCAGACGGTGGAGATTCAGCCCAGCCAAAGAGAGACACAATGGGATAACCTTTTTGCAATAAAAGCACTGATAAAGCCTGTGTGACGAAGCACTGGTCTAAGTGTCTGAAATCACTGCGTGAGTGTATGAGCTCTTTGAGTGAGTGGGACAGTATGAGAGGGGGACACAGCTTGAGTAACTAGGGCAGGATCATGTGCGTTCAGAGAGGGAACCTGATCCCCTCTCTCCCAAATTTAGCTGCCACTGACTGTCCAGCCTTGGGTATCTGCCTCCCCACCCCCATCCCACCAGGGTCTGCTTGAGAGACGAACAAGTGACCCGAAAACCTATAATTACACTTACCTGAGCCCCTGACCCAGTGACATTTCTGTTGAACGGTTTTCAACTATGTTTAAATGTGATTTGGTGCACTGTTCAGTGGTGGAGAGAAGTGGTTGGAGGACTGAGGATTCCCATGACAAAGACTGACAGAGATATGTCTTTAGGCGACGTGTATGGCACGTTTATGGCACACTGTCACAAGGGAACATTTGTGTTAATGCACAGTTAACAACAATGAAGAATAACAATGGTCCAAGTATTGAATCTAACGGCACACCCGTTAATTATATTTCCAGGTTATTGAACTTAATGCCCTCCTTTTGTAACACTGATTTCTATTATTACCTAGAAAACCATTTCCAAAGCCTTTGGGCAAACCCAAGTATGTTCAGTTTCTCTAAGAGAATGAGATACCAACTAGACCAAAGGCCTTGGAAAAATCAATGAATATGAACCCTGTGACAGCCGTGGCAGGCCATTCCCTGGTGCGTGGTTGTCTAATACCGAAAGGAATTCAGATCATAAAAGAATCCCATGCTTCTTGCAAAATGAGTATTAACGGCATTCCATCCCAGTTTATTTGCTACTGTATGTCCAGGGGCCAGTTTTTTGTCATGTTTAATCCAGATCAAAATGATAATGTGTTGAGTGAAGTCCTGTTCATCAATTGGAAACTTTATGACTGTCTTTCTTCTGGACATTTTGTTTGTGCCATTTGGATTGAACTGGAGGCCAATAGGCCTCCTGTAGATAGGCCCAGACATCAGAGTCTAGACACAGCCCTTGAACTACCCAGAGACAACCCAAAAAGAGCCAGACACCACATCCATATCAGTCAGATAGTCTCAGATGACTATAATATGACAAATGGCCCAGACAGCGCATCAGTAGGCCCAAACAAGATGTCCCAAACAAGATGTAAACATACCAGATGTACATCGTGGTCCTCTGTAGCTCAGCTGGTAGAGCACGGCGCTTGTAACGCCAGGGTAGTGGGTTCGATCCCCGCGACCACCCATACGTAAAAATGTATGCACAGATGACTGTAAGTCGCTTTGGATAAAAGCGTCTGCTAAATGGCATATTATTATTATCATGAAATGTCCTTAGAACCTCACAGGCCATGGTCTGTTTCACACATATATTCTGGCACACAGCTGCACTGTTCATGTGGGAATTATTTTGAGAAAACAAATCATGTTGTCTAATGAATTTTAAGACTTGCTCTATTTGACACCTCAGCTCATGGATGGACCTATGAACGTCACGGTGTATTCCGGCCATTTGAGTGTTAGTCTCTCCTGAGACACCTGTATGAACTCCCCACAGTGGTTTTATGCATGTAACTGGTTACAGTTTTTTTGGTAACCTTTTATAGAAGACATCAAAGTGTGTGTTATACTGAAAAGCTACACTGGATGGATGATCGGAAAATAAGGAGACCCCTTGCGTTTAATCATGTTATGTTACATTTAACTGTGAAAGTGAAACTGTTAAGTGAGTTTCTGATACAGGTGCTGTCAGACTCATGAGGTGCAATCAACAGTCAGGTTTTGTCATGAGTATCATTAGACAGTTTGGATTGAACCTATACACCGAGTGTACAAAAACTCATTAGGAACACCTTCCTAATATTGAGTTGCACCCCCTTTTGCCCTTAGAACAGCCTCAATTCATTGGGGCATGGACTCTAACAAGGTGTCGAAAGCGTTCCACAGGGATGCTGGCCCATGTTGGCTCCAATGCTTCCCACAGTTGTGTCAAGTTGGCTAGATGTCCTTTGGGTGGTGGACCATTCTTGATACACTTGGGAAACTGTTAAGCATGAAAAACCCAGCAGCGTTGCAGTTCTTGTCACTCAAACCGGTGCGGCTGGCACCTACTACCATAACTCGTACAAAGGCACTTAAATATTTTCTTGCCCATTCACCCACTGAATGGCACACATACAGTAGACTTTTATGACTTCGTAGGTTAATCATTCCCATGTCCCTGCTTGCTTTGTCATACTCCTTCCATAACTTCAGTAATGTGCATCGCCCTTTGAGTGGTTGTGTGACCCTTAGATTGTTTACCCAAAGGGCAGATAGAAATGTGTGTGCCAGAGGTAAAGCACAGATAATACTTCACCATCTGGGCACACCCTCCTGCAGATATTAACCCGTCAGTTGAGACTACAGACATATACACTTCACTGCAGGTAGCCAAGTGGTTAAGAGCATTGGGCCAATAACCGAAAGGTTGCTGGTTCAAATCCCCATGCCGGCAAGGTAGAAAAATCTGCCATTCTGCCCTTGAGCAAGGCAGTTAACCCCCAATAACTGTTCCCCATGCGCCGATGTCATGGACTTCAATTAAGGCAGCCCCCCTGCACATTTAGTGCAATTGACTAGGTATCCCCTTTCACTTCCCATTAGAAATGTACTGTGCTAGTACATTATATCACCAGCTGTGCTAATGATGTGTTGTTCACTGACAGTGTATAGGTAGAAGTAATCTTGGTTAACCCAGATCTTAAGTCTCACGTAATTGGTCAGCTGATTGATTAAGTTCTGGGTCCATACACGTTAAAAGAAGGGATTAATGAAATGCTATAACGAGGAGCGGAACTGGAAGGAGGTGCTCCACCCCCTCTCTTTGCAAGTAATGGGCCGAATGTCCCATCTCCTTCTGAAATTCGAAAGATTATAACGCCTGCGAAAACGTGATTTGTCCAAATAACCAGTGACGAAAAACCCAAACATAAAAAATTTATACAAAACTACTGCTGCTCATATCCTACGCATCCCATTCAGTCCCGACAGATTCTCTAAGTTTTCATGCATAGTCTTTCCACATGAGATTAAGGTAGAACCTCTGTTTATGAACATGAATGGACACACATTTCACCATTCATTCACTCACAGAAGTCAGACACTTGTTAGAAAAAGAAAACATATTTAATGTTACAAGTATAAAAAGAACAGAAAATCAGACCATTTATATACCTGAAGTCCTACATATTTACAATCAACATGATTTGTCACACACATCATAGAAAATCCTCCTAGAACTGGGTGTGCCGACACCTGCTGGTTTTAAATGGGATCTCACTTCGCCTGTGCCATCCATCAGTTACCCACTCAGAGCTTTTCTCTCTCAATCAATCGTCAATGGTGGGCAGCCAGAATGCCTGTAGAGGACAAAACAGACTTACTGAGCATTCATGTACTGTATGTGAGATTGGTGTGCATGTGTGTGTTCAACCCAAGTAATCTTACCATGTTTGAACAAGCACTAGCAAAAGTCATGAATTTGGGGTTGAACTGAAGGCAGGTGACAGGGCCCGTGTGCTTCCCATCCAGAACCGCCACCTTCATCCCACTCTCTGCATTCCACACATGGACCTTCCCATCCTCAGAGCCTGAGAGACAACCACCCGTCAGACCATGGAAAAACGAGAGGGAGCTGAACTAGACTGTTTTTTTGGAAATGTTTCTAGGTTAGGTTTAATTTGCATATTCAAGTAATTACTACCAAACAATTATGTGGTAGAAAGGGAAGACAATTGGAACTGTACAGTCTTCCTTTACAAAACGTAGAGCCTGTTACCTCACCTACCCAGTCTGTGTGGACTTACCGATCATAATGAACTGAGAATCAGGAGTGAAGGAGGCCTCCAGCGTCACAGCTTTGCTGTTGTTGTAGCCCTGCAGGACAGAGGAGAGCGTCTATAAATATAGGTCTATCATCTCTCTTGTACTGCATGACAATATCCATTTACTAATAAACATTTACTTCTCGTACAACTTGCGGTTGGTCTGAAATCTATATCAAGAGTATCCAACAGTGTCTGTCATGGTTTTAAGTGTCTATAAATGCGTATGATCTCGCACCCCAAAGGAATGCATCACAGCGCCCTTGAAGGCGTCGAGGAGGCGGAGAGCACCCCCATTGGTTGAGACAAGGATGAGCTTCCCATCGTTGCTGAACTTCAGTCCTGTCCACTCACACGTACGGTCGTACTGTAGCTTGAAGGTAGCAAAAGGACCCTATTGAGAAGGCAACAAAAAAAGTTACTCTCTGTAGACAACCACCTACCACTGGCCCCCATCCAAAGCTCTAAATACAAATGACCAACACAAATACACAGAACTACAAAACAGAGACTACACCACCATCTGTATCACATCATACATCCTTTCCTAAAAACACCAAATAGTCATAGTCCTAAAATGACTTACCTTGTCAAAGGACCGCAGGTCGTACAGTTTGACCATCTCCGAGTTCACGCCAGCAGCAAAGATCAGACCCTCAGGATCAAATGAGCAAACTGGCTTCCCCTGTAGATGCATCAGGCCCTGGTAGTGTGATGGAGATAAAGAGACTGAGAGGAAAGGCACATTTTATCCAGCGCAATTAGAGTCTATCTAGAGTAAATTGATCTGCAATGTCAAGGAGAATTAGAGAAGAGAACCAACCTGGCAGTTCGGAGACCGCAGATCCCATAGCCGGATTGTCTTGTCCAAAGATCCTGAGATAAACGTGTCGTCCACAGGGGACATGGAGAGAGACGTCACTCTGAAACAACATTCAACTTAAAGGTATAGAAACATCTACCATGATGATAGAAACATCTGATATTTATTTATAAAAAATTAAATGATACAAACAATAGTTAAGTAATAGTACAGTAATGTAGCCTAAACTATCCCATTGGGTCTCTCTGCTTCAGTCCTCACCTTTTGTTGTGTCCAGGAAAGTACCGGATGTACTTGTTGTCATGGAGGGAGAGGTACCGAATAGTGTCTACAATGATCATAAAGGCATGGGGTTATGGGCAGAAGACAAGGCAGCATGGCATTTCAATTCATCACCACACCACTAAAGAGCAAGTAGAGCTACCGATCCAGGAGGCGATGGACACTGGGCAGGTCGGGTTGGATGAGTGGGCTCCACCCTAGGCAAGGCAGTGGCTTGTACAGTTAGCTCCTGTATTGGGCAGAATCACAGACCCTCAAACTGTACAAACAACTACCTCAGACCAGAGTGAGCATGGTCGACCGCCTCAGGCTGAGGTCAACACGGTCAGGCTGTCGGGAAATCCATGAGAACAATCTTCTGCATGAATACAATAAGTAACTCCTAAAAGATGCAAGGCAAGAATTACATGGACAACTGCTTATTTAAAGAGCCTGATTACAAATCTCCTCTTCGCACTAACATACCATCAATTTTGTTGGAGCTGTAGACCACAGTGTTGGCTGCATGTGTGTACCTGATCAGATCCACTCCATACTTCTTACTGTAGAGGGTCCGCTTAGGTCTGGACCAGCACAAGATGGAGAGAAAGAAAATAACCACATTAGATTGCTGGCACAGAAACTTCTAGCCAAGCCAATGTACATATTAAAATACCCATAACATAAAGGGATGAAAAAGGGAAGGGAACGGGGATACCTAGTCAGTTGCACAATTGAACGCATTCAACCGAAATGTGTCTTCCGCATTTAACCTACCCCCTCTAAATCTTACATAATCATGATAAACGGGGTTACAACTGCTACAAATATCTAGACTAACACATACATGCTTTTTAGTTTTGGTTTACGTCGACTACGAACAAAATAATACACCTAACACGCTTGAGTGAAAATTAGATTAAATACAAGTGACAGTTTTGTTACCGATCTACCAAGCCAGACAACCTCTCAAACTCTGCTAGTGTCTGAACTCGAGCCCGAGGATTGTGCATTACGCAGCAGGCCTCACTATACCTAGCGGAACAGATGCTAACTACAGCACAGGGGTCGGCCTACCGTAATAACATGCAGTGCGGCACAAACAGTCGATTTAAATAAATTTAATGTATGTCTTACTTTCCCTCCTGACAGTCGTATAAAACTAGGGAGTCATCGTCGCTGCTAGAAATGATGGTTTCGCCGTTTGAGCTGAAATCAAAACAGTTGATTTTGTCAGAATTTTCCCGGAAAACCTTTGCAACCCTGAAGCTCCGCAGCACATTGTCCGTCAGCTTCATGATGGCCTCATTGATTGAGGGGGCGCAGACCCTCGTTTTCTACTGAATGTAATATTTGAGAATCTATTTCAGTGCTTTTTAAAATACGATCGTTCCTATTATGTAAATAGAATTTTGCGTTTCAAAAATTGTAAAGAAAGCCCGCCTGGGATACTCGTTATCCGAGTCATGGAAAAGCACCGCCCTCGAAACGTCGGCTACGCGCAAATTCCACAAACACGCGCATCAATAACTCTCGCGATACATATAACAACAACTATCGCGGTAGTCAGTTCATGTTTTGCGCACAACCAATCGCTCATCTGGACAAGAAAACTACACAGAATAAACCAAGAAGACACAATTGTTACTTATTTTTATACAAACAAAAAGCGAGCAGAGAAATCTTTTTAAATTCACATATTGACAATAATTGTAACTAACTTATTTACATTTTTTACATTTTAATCATTTAGCAGACGCTTTTATCCAGAGCGACTTACAGTTAGTGAGTGCATACATTTTTCATACTGGCCCCCCGTGGGAATCGAACCCACAACCCTGGCGTTGCAAGCGACATGCTCTACCAACTGAGCTACACGGGACTTATCCGACATACAATAACCCGTGCGCTGCCTGTCAAATCAATAATGTGGTCCTCTGTAGCTCAGCTGGTAGAGCACGGCGCTTGTAACGCCAAGGTAGTGGGTTCGATCCCCGGGACCACCCATACACAAAAATGTATGCACGCATGACTGTAAGTCGCTTTGGATAAAAGCATCTGCTAAATGGCTTATTATTATTATAAATAAAGTAACAATGCAGGTGAGTTTGCAGTCGTTGCTTTCGAAAAATTCCAGACCCTTCTTTTTCGCAGCTTTTGAAACCTTCTCTCGCTAATACTGAGTAGGGCTCTGTAAATCGACCTCTACCCCAGGGCAAAATCCACCTATCCAATCAGAGGGCAGGGTAGAGTGATTACCATAATATTTATCCAATCATTTTCAGATCTACTTGAAACGTGTAGGGCCATCAGGGGACAGGGGTTAATAGGCAACCTTGTTACATAGAAAAATTAGGTTTTTTTTGTGGTACTAGTGGTCAAACACTCAGAAAGAGAGACCTATACTTTCCACCACATAACATCACCAGCTTACAGGTAACAGCCTACACCAGGACGGGATGAGAGTATGGATAATGAGTGTGCTGCCCATCTCAATAGTGCACTATATGAGATGGAAGGGAGTTCCATGCACTCATAACTCTGTATAATATGATAGTTACCGGAGTGTAACTCCAGTTCTATATCGTGGAGCTCCGTCCCATAGGGGAGCTCTACGTCTATTGGTTTACCCCGCTGCCTATGCAGCGAACAGCCTGAGACAAAATTATGCACACACCTGCAGCCAATCGGAGTACAGGTGTCCCTATAAGAGGGGACGCTTCCCCTCAATCAGCCTCCCTTTATTTTCAGCGACTGGACTAGACTGATGAAGCCAAGAAGAGACGAAGACTCAGGACGAAGATATTGCTGTCGATTTCCAGTTCTCGACGTCGTCCTAAAATGAGCACACCAGGAGATTTTCCACCCACAAAAGCTATTTTCAGAGCTCAATGTCGCTGTTCCTCTATGGCGGCTGCTGACCCCCATGACTTATGTTTTGTGTGTCTAGGGTCACAGCACGCCAGGGACGGCCTCATAGATCCCCCACTATGCGCCAGCTGCGCCCTCCTTTCATTGAAAGAGAGGAAGCAGCGTTGGGCATTTTTTAGGGAAGATATTCCTCTTGAGGATGTGCTATCAGTGTTAGCTCAGCTTCTGAGGCATCATCTGAGGGCGCTGACTCAGGAGATGACAGGGATATTGGGGAAGAGATGGATATTCCAGCGGAACAATCCATCCCTCTGACCCATGATTTTAAGACCCCATTTCCATTGGAAAGGGAGAGGTCTTTTTCATCCCTGGGCGATGATGATGCGGGCTCTGAGAATTCAGCAGCCACATCAAACGCCACAGCCTCTCTGCGCTCTGACTTTCCAGGGCTCATCGAGAGGGCTGCCGAGCGCCTGCAGATTAAGCTTCCCCCCATTCCCTCCAACCCGGAAGTGGATATGATGGAGGGCGGTCCTTATTCCAGGCCCAGGAGGGCGGCAGAGCCTCTGGCACCGACTATGCCCTCACTTGGTAAGTATGTGGAGGGCTCATGGGAGGTACCTTAAGCAGTGCGTTCGCCGGCTAAGGCATACCTCCCATTCACCAGAGTGGAAGGCAGACAGCAGGGCTTTTCAAGGGGAATCCCCAGGCTCGAGAGCGCCCTGGCTGCGTATCTCGTGCCGGGTTCGAGTCCCTGGCCCTCGTCCAAGAAAGCCATTCTACCCACACAGAAGGACAGACTCACAGCACAGCTGGTTGAGAAGTCCTTCATGTTAGGAGCCCAGGCCGTAGCAGCGGCAAATAATATTGCCCTCCTAGCAGCCTCTCTGTCCCGCCTAACAACAGGTAAGTCTGAGCTCACTGGGGAGGAAGTGGAAGAGGCGTCCAGGATTTCTGGCGCTATTCTCCACTTAACGCAAGCATCAGCTGTGTGTGCAGGGAGGTCCATGGCCACTTCGGTGTCTATGACAGCCATGAAAGAGACAGACAGAGCCGCGTTACTGAATGCCCCCATCTCTGACGACGGCCTGTTTGGGGTCGCCGTCAAGGATGCGACGGAGCGTTTTATGAGGCTTGACGAGGAGAGGAAGCAGCTGGCCAGACACCTGCCACTGGCAGGAAGACTCGGCCCTGCGCCGAAACGACCGTCAAGCTCCACCGCCTCAAGTAGACAGGGGTCTACAGCGAGGCGTCGTGCCCGGCGCCATGCAGCGACTTCCGGCAGCAGAGAAGCAGGCCCCGCCCCTCCTGCGGAGCCAGAGGTCCCAACTGTGCCGTTGACAAGAGAGGTCGTCAGAGCGTCTTCTTGGAAGCACCTGAGGGGTGGCCAGAAGAGACGGCGCCAATGACGTGGCGAGAATGGGAGACGGCGCAGTGGCTGGTCCGACTGTGCCCACTATTCCCCCCCACCCTTCTGTTGAGGGTATGGAGGGAACTGTTGTTGTTGATGTTTTGAATAAAGAGTTGGCTCCAATTGACTTTGTCACAAGAGAGCCCCTTTTCCATGATACATCCGAGAACGTTCAGACTCCTTCACTCTCTCTCTCCCTCTCTCACCACTCTGAGTGTAGCTCAGCCCACCAAGGGTGCGTAGCTGAGCACACACGAGGCGAGTGTGATAAAGGTAACAAGGCGCCGCCTTAGTTTACCTCATAAGGACCTCACACTATAGACTCCTAGGAGTGCTGTAGTGAAGGTCTCTCATAGCAGAATGCAGTCACAACCAGGTAATGGAATGATGACGCAATCGCTATGCAGGGATGGCGCTCTGTCCCAGGCTAGCGCCTCGGCCAGTGCAGTTCAGACCCGTGCTTCATTCACGGAGGGCCGGAATACTACGGTTTCGAGTGTAACCAACGTCTCGGCGCCCCCGTTTCTCTCAGAACGCGCTGATAGTTCCTCTCCCTTTCTTGGGAGGCCCGCCTTGGGCCATTCCACCACTTCAGTGTAGAGGAATACAGGTCCTTCCTACTGAAAGTACCACAGCTTCGCGCTCTTCCGCTTTCTCTGCATTGCTGGGAGTGGCGGCGAAGCTGTACTCTCTCCCACTGGCTAGACCAGGTGCTGGAGAAGGGTTATGCCATCCAATTTCATTGGACCCCCCCCCCCCCCACCGTTCAGGGGGGTGGTGGAGATGGTGATGAAAACGCCAGAAAAAGTGGCCGCTCTGGTTTCAGAGATTACGGAACTTTTGGCGAAGGAGGCGGTCACAGTAGTTCCCCGGGAGCAAAGGAACAAAGGGCTATATTCGCCCTATTTCCTAGTGCCCAAAAAGACGGGGGGAATGAGGCCGATATTGGATTTACGCATTCTCAACGAGAGCGTAGCCCCAAACGGCCCTTCCGAATGCTAACAACAAAACGTCTACTGGAATGTGTCCAGAAGGGAGACTTTTGTACAAGCATAGACCTAAAGGACGCGTACTTTCATGTGCCGGTGCAGCCGCGTCACAGAAAGTTTCTGCGATTCGCCTTTCAAGGGGTGGCTTACGAGTTCACGAGGATGCCATTCGGGTACGCCCTGGCACCTCGCACGTTTTCCAAGTGGGTGGAGGCGGCACTGGAACCGTTGCGTCGTCAGGGAATAAGGCTACTAGCCTACCTAGACGACCTACTGGTTCTCGCCCTGTCAGCAGAGTTGGCGTTCACTCACACAACACAGACAGTGATTCATCTCACGCATCTGGGGTTCGCTGTGAATTGGAAAAAGAGCGCGCCCTGGCCCAGTCATCAGATTGTCTACCTGGGGATACAGCTAGATACTGTAATGATGAGGGCTTGAATTTCGGACCCTCAAAGGGCAGCCCTGTTGCTAGCCCTGAGAAGGTTTCGTCCGAATCACACAGTAATGGCGCTGTCAGTCATGTCACTCTTGGGTCTCATGTCGTCAGTCCATTTCGTGGTACCGGCGGGACTCCTGAGCATGCGCAGGATGCAGCGATGGTTCGCTCCAACTAAGACTAGACCCAGTGCGTCAACGTCGTCGGTTGGTGGTGGTTCCTCTCTCGCTCAGTGCAGATCTGAACTATTGGAGAGACCTGCGCGTTCTCACACACGGAGTCCCAATAGGCAAAGTGTCCTCCAACATTCCAGTGTTGACAGATGCCTCTCTGACTGGATGGGGAGGGACATGTCAGACCCAAGCGATAGGTGTGTGGCCTCTTTCGAGTCGCCACATCAACCTCTTGGAGTTGGAAACGGTTTGACTGGTTCTGACCCACTTCGTGTCTACCCTTCGGGGTCGCGATGTGTTGGTCTGGTCAGACAACCGGACCACAGTAGCCTACATAAATTGCCAGGGAGGAGTCAGGTCTCCTGCACTCCACCGGTTGGCGGAGGAATTTTGGCTGTGGGCTCACGAGCACCTTCGCTCGTTGAGAGCAGCACACATTCCGGGCTACTTGAACGTGGGAGCAGACCTCATGTCTCGAGGGGGTCCTCGAGAAGACGAGTGGCGTCTGCACCCGGACATTGTTCTCCAAATTTGGGAACAGTTCGGGAGAGCCGAGGTGGACTTATTCGCGTCACGTGTGAACGCGCATTATCCTCTATGGTTCTCTCTGAGGGAACAGGACGAACCGCCACTGGGGAGGGACGCGTTTGCGCACCGACCGTGGCCGAGAGTTCTCCTGTATGCATTCCCACTGTTATCCTGCATTCTCCCACTGTTAGCCAGGGTGAGATCAGGCGGGCTGTCAATAATATTGGTGGCCCCCGATCGCCCGGGGGCTCCATGGTTCACAGAGATGAGTCAGATGTTGATTGCGCCACCTTGGCCAATTCCACATCGACGGGACGCGTTGTCTCAGGTGGGAGGCTCGATAGGGCGATTGCCCAGAATCGGCCAACCACTGAAGGCTTGGCTCCTGAGAGGGACAGGCTAGAGCGCCGTGGGTTATCTGATTCAGTAATCAGGACCATACAGGGTTCACGTGCTGGTTCCACTTCCAGCGTGTATGCCAGTAAATGGAACGTGTTTTCACAGTGGTGTGTCACAGAGAATGTAGACCCCATGAACTGTTGGATTGAGAGTGTACTCTCGTTCCTGCAGTTTGTTTGATAAGCAGCGATCGCCCGACACCATTAAGGTGTTTGCAGCGGCGATTTCAGCTTGTCACGAGGGGTTTGGCAGAGACACTGTCTTCAGCCACCCTCTAGTGAAACATTTCTTATTGGGATTAGTGGGATTTGGCTTTGGTACTCGAAGTGCTCTGTGAGTCGCCGTTCGAGCCATTGAATCAAATACCCCTCAAGATGCTGTCTATGAAGACGGCACTGTTGCTCGCTTTGACTACTGCTAAGCGTATCAGTGATTTGTGTGCTCTTTCGACGAGACCCGACTGCCTTGCCATTAATGGCAATTTGAGCAGAGCGGTGTTACGTCCTAACCTGGCATTTATGCCGAAGGTTATGAAGAGTTCATATAGATCTCAGACCGTGGAGCTGTGGGCTATTTCTCCCCCTCCCCATGGGGAGAGGAGAGAGGAAAGGCTCCATCGCCTGTGCCCAGTGCGCGCTTTGGCGTGTTACGTTGAGCGCACAGCAGCGATTAGGTCATTGCCTCAGCTGTTTGTGTGTCACGGTGCGGCTGCACTAGGTAGACCACTTTCGAAACAGCGTCTATCTCATTGGCTTTGCGAAGGCATTGAGACAGTGTAGTGTCGAGTCAATGTTGCTAATTATTGCTGTTAAAGTCCGCTTATACTGAACTTTGATCATAAGTTTTATTCATATCACAAGATTTCAGCATAAGTTTACAGATGTCATGATCACCCGGAGAGCAGTGTTTTCCAAATTACAATGTCCGCTCTGCTCTTCTTTGTTTAAACCCAGTACTTATAATTTTCCCAAGATATGGGTGGCTCCCTCTACTGTCCAATCCCCTGTCTACAACACACAGACTTCTCTGTCCCATCTGGGGTGTCACTACAAAATGGCTCCCTCTGAAACTGAATAAACATCCTCTCAGGTTCCACTTTAAAACATTAGCAAAGTCATAATTCTTCATATACTACATTCCCCCCTTCGAGACTAACTAAAAGTCTCAAAAACAAACAGAATAGGATTATGACAAGTAACAATTTATCTTATTGAGTATCTTTAACAATAAACCAAAAACATTTTTCTCTGGAGTGTAAATACCTTTCTATGAAATATGAACAAATCTTTATGGAGTGTGAATACATTACTATGAAATATGAACAAATCTTTATGGAGTGTGAATACATTACTATGAAATATGAACAAATCTTTATGGAGTGTGAGAGCGAAAAACCTGTCTGGCAGCCTTCTTTCCAAATATCCATCCATCAATCAAGACAGTAAAATTCTCTCACGGCCCCTCTGCCCCAGGCAACCACCTAAGTACTCCAGATCAATTCATAAGTCTTTATCAATGCATTTGAAACTATGATGCAATTAAATACACATGAAAGCCCCAGCAAACAAAATACTATCCAAAATGTCCACTCTCAGGCTGGTCGACCCATCGGACCCTACGGTGGATTATCTCTATCCCTGCCTAGACTCCATGTCCCTAAGCATTCACGAAATAAACAAAAACATCTAAGATCCCCACATGTATCCAATAACATCAAATATCATTCTACAAAAATTAATACCTAAGAATATGACACAAATTATGTATTACACATGCAAATATGTCTATATTTCATTGCAGACACTGGAATATAGTCCACTACACTTCATCTCCTCAGCAGTGTCGACTTCCAATGCATCGTTGATGATGGAATCAGAACATTTCCACACCTTCCTTGTTCCATCTCCTCCAGTCCCTTCATATTGTCCTTTCATATTGTCCTTGGTTGAGCATTTGAATCTCTACATATTCCCCCATATGCTTCTGGAAGAAAATAACATTCAAATTAAAACATCAATATCAACTAAGAATATAAAAAATGATATATAAAATGATATATAAATGATTCATAACAAAATACTAAAATCACACTAATATTGAAAAACATTTGAAAAATGATAAGATAATCAAAATTGATATTTATCCATCAATACTCCATCCAGTCCCACTTGTCCATCTTCATCCAGATCAGTAACAGTCAACAACGGCATCTGAGTGTTGTCTCCAGGCATCACTACTCCAACCCATCTCAATATCATAGCTTTCGCAAAGGTCAGTAACAAATTACAAAAGCAAAACATCACACACAGTGCTATCAAAGCTGCTACTAAAATCTGAACCATCACTGCTCCCACTGGGCCTAAATGATCTTGCAACCAAGACTTCGCTGACCATCCAGCTCCTTCAGATCTACCAAATGCATCCCTTATATTCTTCAACGCATCTATAACACTAGTGATATTATCTGAACTATCTGGAATCAAAGTATAACAATCATCCCCCATCAATGATATCAAATTCATAGCCAAACATAAGCCACCTTGTTTTGCTAGAATATAGTCAAGAGCCATATCATGTTTTAACAGCGTCAGTCTGTGACTTCTTTGAGTATTCGACAGAAGGTTAAACCCTCTTATCGTTTCATTTGCAAAATCCTTCAAATTATAGTCAATATTATCTATGTTATCTTCCCAAATTTTACACCATACCATGGAAAAATTCCCACTTCTCTCTTAGGCTTATCCTCCAATGATAGGCTTCCCAGACTATGAAATTCCTCTAAAATTGGTGCTAGAGCTATCTGCTCCCTTGTAATCAAATGCGATATATTTATGGCTTTAATAACTATCAATGTTGAAAGAGTTAAATTGCTTCTCACTGTCGTTATAATAGGCTGAAGTGTTGATGTCCTTGTTGTTACTTCATCCATTCTCCCTAAGACTCTGAACTCTTTACTTGTATTTCCATCTATCACCACTAGTTCTCTCTCTTCCTACTAACATTGAAACTTAACTAACTGTCCTAGAGTTCCTTCAACCCTAGTTTTCCTAACTTTTTAAAAACCCTTTAACTGATTTATTCACAAAATCCCTTACCACCAATTTTTTGAATATGTGATCGGGTAATCCCCACCTGCTTATGACTTCTTTACACACAGACTTGGCAAACGATTGAGCATCTTTTAGCCTAGTTTGAAATCTCTTGGTGTAGGAATGTAACCAAGAATAACAGTCACCCTCTGTAAACATTATTTTTCAGACAGATTGTGCACCTTCCTATCATATAGTCAATCTGTTCAAACAAATATGGTTCCCAAAATCCCTACTCCTTTATGATCTTACTATCAACCCCTCATGGTTTCTCCCAAAACAACAATTGATTCCTACTCTAACGATTTTTCTATTGTCTTCAAAACACCTGCTTTTGAAAGTCCTTCAATTTCTGGTTCAATCCCTTGGATAGCTTAATCTTTCAATGAATACTGATTCTTCCAAGGAGGTCTGGCTCCTAAAAATCTTCACTCCTCCAAATCGCCAAATTCTCTTTCATCGGTACGAAAACAGCTTTCTCTGCTTCTGTCATCATTTCTCCTATTTGCTTCTGGTCATAGTCTTCCGAAACCAACAAGGTCACATGTGGCACACTCTTCTCAATCTCAAATTCTTTATTCAGATAATCATCTGTGTTTATCTTCATAGCTGCTCCTTGTGGTCCTAAAATAATGCAACTTGAGCTAAGTTGAACATTCTTAGGTTGATGACTCAACCATTCCTCTGAGTCTGGTTGGGCAGCATTCTTGAAATACTTGAGCGTACAATGAAATGGATATTCGGAAGCCTCGCATCTGGCATATTTGCAACAATAAATCTCTCCCATATCTTAGCCTGCTTCAAAAAATCTTCACTGAGATTTCCAATCCAGAATACTGAAGACGAATCCATCTCTGTCATCATCAACAATTTGTAAACCTTTTCCTTTGGCACTTCTACCAGACAGCCGTCTGGTGTACATCTTATTGTACAGTTCAACTTACACAATGCATCTCTTCCCAACAATGCAATAGGTATATGTTCTGATACCAGTATGTGTATTTAAATTTCTCTTTGATTTTTATAGCAGAGCTCAATTGGTTCCTTAAGAGTAATCAACTGTTTTACTCCCTCAAATCCCTATCCTAATTAGTTAATTTTACATAGTGAGATGTTTAACCTCTTTAGGCTCAACACAGATAAAAGCTTTTCCACTATTCACCTCTCCTCGTCCTTTGTTTTCACTTCAATTGTTAGATATTTTTTCTCCCTAATCGGTGCTATCAGCTGACACCCCCCTTCGGATCTTCTAGGCACTCTAGAATCCTTGCTCCTTTAAGGGTTCACCTGTCCTCCAGATGATCTTCACTTGCTCCTGTATCTTCCTCTGAAATTCTTTCTCTCCAGAAACTGTCTATGGATATGAAACAACTTGTACCACTTGTTGTGGCTGGTACAATTGCATTTGACCTTGTTCAGTTGAAGCTGTAGCAGTGATTGTTGATTTGGTTCACCCTGATTCTTCATAACCAAAGCTTCTCTTCTCCTTCTTATTCTCCACCAGTTGTATTTGATTGAGTTTTCTGAGAGTTTATTGGTCCTGCTCTTTCTTGTTGTTGACATATCAGTATTCTTCAAAAGGTTATATTCTAAGTTCTGTCCTCAAATATCATCTTCCATCATCTTCTTACTAGTGGCCTTTTTCCTTGGCCTCAATGTATATTTTTCTCAAATTCTTGGGATTCTTTTCTCAGCAGTTTCTTCTTCTGTATCTTCAGCTTCTTGAGTTGTTCCTCCAGTTCTTTTACTTCTCCTAAATCATTCGCTTTATCCAGGCATGATACGCATCAGTCTATATCTCTTTCTATTTCTTCTGTGCTAGTCATTGTTGGATAAAATCCTCTTGAATATGAAGCACCTTTAATCTCCAAGTCTTCATCTTTGTCTTCATCTTTCCGAACCTCATTCTTCTCTTAGTTTCCAGACATCTCGGTTTTTTCTTACTTCTGGAGTTTTGGATTCATTTTTATGGTCGTTTCTGCTTGTCCTCTCTCTATTATTCGTTCATCTTCATCTCTGATGCAATAATCACCCTCCTGGATGATCACCGGAAGCTGAGGATAGACGTCCTTAAGCTCTACTTCTTTCTCATAAGGTGGGGGTCTTTTTGCTAAATCCGTATGTGAGAAAGGTATACTGACTTCTGCCATTAGTTTTTCTGTCGCCTTCTCTTCCTTTAGCATTTTCTCTATACCTTTGTTTCTCTTATCGTTGGTATCTTTCATCAGTTTTTGTCCTTCATCTTCAAACAGCTTAAGAACACCCAGCTCTCTTTGTCTGTTTTCTTTACGTTGTTCCCTTTTTTTCCCCTTCTTTTGATCTGCCTTGTAAATTGACAGAAGCACTTTCATGATGTTGATGACGTCAGGGTTAAGAGTCCCTTCCACTGGCCATGGTTGTTCAATGTCAGGCCAACGTTTGTTCCATTTGCCGGATAACCTAGCAATACCATTAACTAAAGGATTACTATTTTGTACTATATCAACAGGTGTAATTACCTTCATAGCCTTGATGTCCTTTTTCCCCATTGTAACAACTATTTTATATTCCTTTATTGTGAATTATTTTATTTTAGACTATATAGCCTATGGCTTCCTCCCTATTTCCCCCCCCCCCCCCAATTAATTAATTAATCAATTAATTTATTCATCTATTTACTTATTTATTCATTTTATTTTATTTTACCAAATTATTGATTAGTGGCAATCTTACCACATCCAATCAGGAAAGTAAATGCAAGTAGTCAACTTCAGAGAAATCCAAAAAATAAAGACTTCTAATCCTACAACACTACAATACTCATAAACCCCATTGCTTAATAAGCATCCAATTATCTTAATTTTACAGAATAATGTCAGTACTCGATTTCCAACAGAACTCTAATCAAACCAACTCATGCACAAAAACTCCCATATGCAATTACATCAATTGATCAGTCTGTTGCCAAGTCCCTGCCAAATTGTCATAACATGAAATATGCAAGGCACACAAAATATCCTGTATGGGAAGGTAAGGTTTGTAAACAAAACAGTACTGGCCTGATTTTGACTCGATCCGTTGCAGCAGACTCTGTCGCGTGATGTACACGTCAGCACTTCCTGTCTCTCTCTCTCCTCCTTCTCGTCTCTCATATGACAGAAGAACAAAGGACAGACAAGCATTTAATAGTTTATGCACTCACTGAGTTATTTCCACCATTCAATATTCCTCTGTTCACATTCGCGCTAAGAAATAAGCAAACAACTTAACTCAGGAATATTTATAGATAGCTCAATAACATTTTATTTTATTTATTTAATTATTTTTATTTTATTTTTTAATCCGTCAACATATCTCTCTCATTTATCAATTCAATAGATCTCAACAAATAGCTTCATCATTAAGCAACAGCCTATGTAACAACTAGAACATTCCATTTGTGTTCAAATCTCTCTCTGTCTGCTTCTGAGTCTGCGTCTCCCAGCACCCAGTGTAGGCAGTGGCATATTCTCCCTACGTAACTCTCAAGTCATAAAATCACACGCATGCGCAGTTCATTCACCAATACGATTTCAGCGTGGACGGAGCCCTCAAGCAGCTCTTTCTCCAAGCCAAACAGAAAGTTAACAGTCCCGCTGTATCTCCGTTTTCTCCTCATAGCCAAACAATAACATTTAACAGAGCTCACAAAGCATAGAACTACTTCGTCAAATATAAGATGAGCAGTAACTTGCAATAGAATGTATATACCACAGTCTCCAGTCCCCAGGACTCACCTAATCCCACCTAACGTGTTATCAGGATTTCCGGCCCATCCTAGAGATCGCCTTGTTTAGAGGTCTTTCCAGATTCGCAATGTCCTAATTTGTATACGTATACCCTGGCCTTATTCCTCTCAATCGATTGTTCTTGAATTCCTATTCAAGCAAAATATCTGTATAGACACTCCCCCCTATTTGCGCCGTTCACCAGTGCAAACAAATTTAGAATAGTTATGACAGACCCCTAGTCCACAGCAATAACAGCCACACCAACACACACAAGTACTTTACACGGTACATCTCCCCAGCGCACACTCAAATAGCCTCCGAACTAACAAATGCCCAAAGTGGTGAGGAAACTCACCCTTATCTGGCCATGACTTTGGAACGAGAGTCAGCTCGGCGCCCATGAATGGAACACAGGAGAGACGCAGACCGATCCTGTTCGTGACGCCATTTTGTAGTGTCGAGTCAATGTTGCTAATTATTGCTGTTAAACAAAGGAGTCCGCTTATACTGAACTTTGATCATACGTTTTATTCATATCACAAGATTTCAGCATAAGTTTACAGATGTCATGATCACCCGGAGAGCAGTGTTTTCCAAATTACAATGTCCGCTCTGCTCTTCTTTGTTTAAACCCAGTACTTATAATTTTCCCAAGATATGGGTGGCTCCCTCTACTGTCCAATCCCCTGTCTACAACACACAGACTTCTCTGTCCCATCTGGGGTGTCACTACAAAATGGCTCCCTCTGAAACTGAATAAACATCCTCTCAGGTTCCACTTTAAAACATTAGCAAAGTCATAATTCTTCATATACTACAACAGCTTATGAGGCAGCGGGGCGACAATTGCCTCAGGGTATAAGAGCCCATTCCACTCGTGGAGTAGCGGCTTCTACTGCCCTTTTCAAAGGAACAGGGGTAGAGGATATCTGTGCAGCGGCATCGTGGTCGTCACCGTCTCCATTTATCAGTTTCTATCTCTTGGATATGTCTTCTAACTCTTTGGCTCAGTCTGTCCTCAGCGTTGCTGAGGGGAGGACTTGAGCTAAGAGAGAGGAATGCAGGACCGATGAGACAGGTCTCTTTCAGGTCCGCTTCTGATAGAAAGACATATTTTAGCATGACTCCTGACTGACATGTTCAGTACAGTAGAAGGCATGTATTGATCTGCCCACCAGTGAATAACTGGGTTGAGGCGGAATGATGAGGGATAATAGTAGTAACCTTGGTTACGGTACTATTAGACCGGTCATGACAATTTTGACGGAATGTGACGTAATCTATCTGCTTGTTCAGATTAGTATGAATCATGGTCTGGGATCTGCCCACTAATCTTTGGGGTTCCATTGATTGAGTGGGGCGGGCTACCGTGTACACAATGTAGAGTGACACTTTGTGTCATTCCATTAGTGGTCGGTATTGTTGTAACAGGATATTGAGGTACCATCTATCTGCTAGTACAGATTAGTATGGCCCGTATTCTAGTGATCTGCCCACCAGACATTGGTGATGCCATTGGACTAGGTGGGGCAGATTTGAACCGAGGACGCAGTATATTGTGACACAGTGTGTTACAGTACTGCGGGACTTGGTCGCAGCCATTGCTAGGCCCGACCTTTTCATTTCGATGGGAAGTGTTGGGCTCGGCAGGGAGTACATTTTGGAGCATTGCGCTCCGCCTTAAACCAATAGGAGCAGAGCTCCCCTATGGGGCGGAGCTCCACAATATAGAATAATAGTTACCGGAGTGTAACTCCAGTTCTATGAGTGGAGCGGAGCCCCATAGGATTTAAGGCCCTGCCGACCCTCTCTAGTCTCACTGAAGATAATATCTCGGGAGGCTGATTGAGGGGAAGCGTCCCCTCTTATAGGGACACCTGTACTCCTATTGGCTGCAGGTGTGTACATAATGTTGTCTCAGGCTGTTCGTTGCATAGGCAGCAGGGTAAACCAATAGGAGCAGAGCTCCCCTATGGGGCTCCGCTCCACTCATAGAACTGTACGTTTCCTTGAATTTGTTCTGGACCTGGGCATCACATTGGTTCCTTCATGAACACCACCCCCTCGAGAATCCCATTGGTTCCTGCATGAACAACCCCCCCACCCACCCCCACCCCTCATTGGTTCCTGTTAGCCAGCCTGCCAGTTTAGTGGAGTCTGCCACTAGCACAGTCATTGTAGTCAGCTCAGCTTTCCCCATTGAGACCGTCTCTGTGCCTCGATCTAGGTCGTGCATTGATATAATGTGGATTTGTGTTATTTTATATATATATTTTTTTTCTCTCATTTCTTTGTGTAATCCCTCTGACTGTTCTGTTTTTTTTGTGTTTTACATGTTACTGTTAAATAAAATATTTAAAGAATATAAAAACGAACAAAAAAAAGGTCGTGCAAAACTTGAGTCAATCATTACACAGAGGGTACATATTCAACTTGAGTTGAGCTCTGTCCAGATTTTGCGACACTGCCTTAGTGCTGATCCTGACTCTGCAAGTACACAGCTCTCACACAGAGGAAATCCAGAGGTTCCCCATACCCTGTGTACAGGTAGGCAACCTCACTAGGATTCACTCAATGACTTGAGTCTTGTCAACTAAATGCAGAGTGAATATGTGGTTATCTGGTTATCTGATGTGTTGTGTGGGCATCTCAAGGCAAGGGACAGAAGGTCAACTAGTAGGCCCCTTTGTCTCTATCTGGAATCTCTTGGGTGTCTTTTTTGGTGTGCACATACAAATCTGAGAAATGACCAGTAAAATCAGAACAGCAGAAACATCAAAGTGGGTGGTCATAATTAACAGTACATCCTGTGATCCATAAACATCGTTTTGGCTTTGTTCTCCTGTCCCCCAGAGGCAGAGAGGATTGTGGGATACCACTTGGTGAGAGGAGTGATCAGTGTGCCACATGGAATAAAGGAGACACTACGGCAGCATGGGAAAGAGTAAGCAACTCAAACTAGAACCAGTGTTTGTGGGTGGGATGGGTTGGTTGGTTGGTAAATTAATTGCTCCCCTCTTCTCTGTTTTAATTTCTCCTCAGCCAGATGTTGTTGAAGGATGGAAGTTGTATCACAGTGATGGAAGGAGCTAAACACAACCTGCCAGCTGCTGATGCCCAGGGGGAAGCCGAATGTATTAAGAAGCTGGCCAGCACACTGACTTAGAAAGACCTGTTGCTTGTACTCATTTCAAGTAAATTGATACCCAACTACTACTACTACATAATGTAATTGTCTAACAAACTATATAGTTATTACTTAATCTGAATCACCGAAGCTACAGGGTGTCCATAAATATCAGTGCAGTCAAAAACTAGATTTTCCTGTGTTTCCTGTGCTACGAGGTTGGAATAATACTGTTAAATTGTGAAAATGATCATAATGCCCTTTTAGTGTAAGAGCTGTTTGAAAAGACTGCCTAAAATGTCTGCCTGTTTTGACCTTCTATGGTGACATCACCATGCGGTAAATTAGTTAATAGACCAACTCAAACCACTCCGTCAGTCCTAGCTAAATTCTTGCTTGAAGAATTGGTCTTTGTTTTAAATAAAAAACTTTTTTTTTTAGCAATCACAGTAAGGTACTTAACTGTTATCCAGAAATGATTTGATAGAGATAAAATCAGCTGCATTGGACATTTAACATATACATATTGTGTTTGTAGGAGGGTCTGCACTCTTGCCTGCACCAGTCCCACCAATCTCTCTTCAAGAAAAACAGGATGTTACACGCAGACTGGCTGGTGCTGGCGCCACCATTCAGGAGCTTAACTACGCCGTGCCCTGTCGTTATTGAAGGGAGGTGGACTTGCACACTGCGCTCACCCTGCTCAGATAAGACCGCAACTACTAGCTCATTATAGAGCTTTCACCCAAAGACCTAAACTTCTTGCACATTCACTTTATATTGTGGTCATATTTGGTCAAATACAATTTTCCTGTTAACATTTTCTAACAGGTGGTGGCCCTGGTTCAGTCTGATGTAATCGGAGATCCCTTGGACTTGATAGCCAGTGGCCCCACAGTGTAGACTGAGGCGTGGCCTGAGGAGATTTGGTTGGTGCTGGACCGCTGTGGGCTGTCCGCAGCCTCTCTCCCCGCCTCGGTCAAGGAGGTCCTTGGACGCTCAGCTCCCCGGTGGGAGGAGGCTGGAGAGCAGTCAGACAGGGTGACACGTTCTCAATGCTGTAATTGGCTCCAATAGCATTGCTCTGGAATGCGCAGGGCGACATGCACGGGAGCTCGGATTCCGTCCAGTTGTGCTGTTGCCAGGGGTGTGTGGGGACGTACAGTCTGTCTCTCGCCTTTATGGTCTACTGGCTCACTTTGCCTGCTCCTGTGACGAACCCCCTCCTGAGTTGCCTGCTGAGAAGGGGGCCCGAGGCCGAGGGGCCGAGGGGCGTGGGGAGGGCTGAGGAGCCACCAGTCTGCTGGCTGGGGGAGAGCCCACTGTGCAGTTGACAGGCAAGGGGCGTGGTGGGCGGAACCAGGAGCTGGCCCTGCGAGTGTGGCTGGAGCTGGGAGGCATGGCACTCCCTCCGAAGGGTCCCCTGTTCCTGAGTGGTGGGACAGATGGTCAGGACGGGCCAACTGAGGCAGCAGGGGCGGTCACAGACGCAGGGCTTGGAGAAGAAGCACGTGCACAGGGGCTGGACACTGAAGGCTTCCTCATTAACAATGATTCCTTCACCTTCTTTTCACACCTGTCTGGTGGGCAGCGACTGCTCCTACCAGGGTTAACGGGGAACAATGTGATGGATGTGCCATCCTGCTCATCCCACCAATCCCCATAGTCGTGTCTGGTCATTGATGAAGACGAGGGCATGAAAGCAGCTAAGCACACATTTCAGTATGAATCCATACAGAGTAGACATGAGTTTATTCAGAGCGCAGCTTTTCAAAGTTGACTATTCCAATGATACCCTTTCCAGCAAGCCCTTCTGGAAGTCCACATTTAATTTAAAAAGCCACAGTCAGTTATGTCTATGATAAATAGGAATAAATAATAAAGAATGAATACCGTAAATTGTTTACTTTTTTGTTATTTGTGAAGAGAGATTGTTCTTGTACAGAGCAATTGTGGGTTGTGTGCTGGACATCGTTTTAGACAATTAAAAAATAATAATTACTAAATGTGAATTTTAAACACAATTCTTTAATAAGTACCAATCAATTGCACAAGACCATTAATTACAAAATGTACAATAAATTTGCCTTCTCCATTTGACTGCTACAGGTACCTACCTGTACCTGAGACAATAAAAGGCATTAATGGCCTTCACTGTTTTATATTTTCACAGCAATCAGAAGAGTCACAGAGGCCTCATGCATTTGCTCCTTCTCAATATGGATGTTCCAGCCATAGAAGGGGTGTACAACGGGTATAATAAGGTGAGGCTGTCAAGAAAAAGAAATCAGAGTTTGAGGGGAGCTGCCATTTGATGTAAGGCTTCTATCTTTGACCACTTCTCCACAGTAGACTTGCTCCAGCTCGCTCTTCACGGATTACTATGTAGCCTTGCTCCAGTGGAAATAAAAACAGAAACCATCTCTTCTCAGAACAGCTCCTTATTCATACAATAACATGTTATGAACATAACAGCAGTCACACCCATCAACAACTCTCACAGCAGTTGTTGAGTCTTTTCAGATTCTGTCTACCGGTAGATTAGAATAACATTTCGGTTCAATCTACAGCCAATCAAAGGACATAGAGCCGGATGGATATTTTTTCATGTCTCACCAATCAAAAAGGGGTAAAAATGAACACGAGGAGCTACATTTTTAAAGATATGAGATTTTAAAAGATGGCATTTGAGAGAATATCTTAGCATATCGCATGGTGTGGCTGTCTGGATGTAAACTGAGCCTGATAACCGTTACATCTTCATAACAACCGTCCAGGGAAAAGTATTTTTCAGCTCAAGAGTAAGGAAGCGTCCGTAGGCTCATCTCATCAATGAACTCCAGCCCATTTGAAAAGGCACAACATACCAAGTCTGTGTCCACTCAGCAACACTGTCTGATTAGACAGAGAGCAAGTAGTGTGTAGTCCAACTTATGTCCGGTCTGTCACTCACGGTGTGTCTTGAGGGTGTCTCCTGCAGCACTCTCCCTGACAGATAGAAAACATTATCACAATCACTCACCAATGTAACAGACAAGGAAAGGAATCCTACCTACTGCTTTTTTTGTAATTGTAATTGTAATATATTTTTTAACAATACAATAAAACACATACAAATGACAACACACCTGCCCAGACCCACCTGCTCACACCCCCATCTCCAGGGCCCGCATCACTCTCTGCCACATGGCCTCAAACTGCACCATTTTGTTTCTCTTCGTCGCCCACGCACTTTCAACATTTAGATAATAAATCATTTGACCTTTCCATTGTGTTAATAATAGAGGATTGGTTGATTTCCAGTTTAAGTATATGTTTTTTTCAAGATGATTGAAGAGAAAAGTATCTCACTGCACCCCGATATGGCATGTCTTGAAATATGCAGACAGGTGGATTAAAAGTACATTTACATTGTAATACTTTTGACAGCCAACCTAACTCCGCCCATAACTTTTAGACTTCATAGCATTCCCAGAAGGCATGGATTATTGAGTCATTGTTAGTTTTACAAAAAGACACGACTACCGTTGTGCTGTAGAATTTGTGAATTTTGTCCCTTGTGTAATAAATTCCATACATTAGCTTACAGTGGCTTGCGAAAGTATTCACCCCCCTTGGCATTTTTCCTATTTTGTTGCCTTAAAACCTGGAATTAAAATTGATTTTTGGGGGGTTTGTATCATTTGATTTACACAACATGCCTACCACTTTGAAGATGCAAAATATATATTTTTGTGAAATAACACAAAAAAACTGAAAACTTGAGCGTTTATAACTATTCACCCCCCCAAAGTCAATACTTTGTAGAGCCACCTTTTGCAGCAATTTCAGCTGCAAGTATCTTGGGGTATGTCTCTATAAGCTTGGCACATCTAGCCACTGGGATTTTTGCCCATTCTTCAAGGCAAAACTGCTCCAGCTCCTTCAAGTTGGATGGGTTACGCTGGGGTACAGCAATCTTTAAGTCATACCACAGATTCGCAATTGGATTGAGGTCTGGGCTTTGACTAGGCCATTCCAAGACATTTAAATGTTTCCCCTTACAACACTCGAATGTTGCTTTAGCAGTATGCTTGGGGTCATTGTCCTGCTGCAAGGTGAACCTCCGTCCCAGTCTCAAATCTCTGGAAGACTGAAACAGGTTTCCCTCAAGAATTTCCCTGTATTTAGCTCCATCCATCATTCCTTCAATTCTGACCAGTTTCCCAGTCCCTGCCGATGAAAAACATCCCCACAGCATGTTTGCTTATTTCATTCTTTAAGCAATGGCTTTTTTCTGGCCACGCTTCTGTAAAGCCCAGCTCTGTGGAGTGTACGGCTTAAAGTGGTCCTATGGACAGATACTCCAATCGCCGCTGTGGAGCTTTGCAGCTCCTTCAGGGTTATATTTGGTCTCTTTGTTGCCTCTCTGATTAATGCCCTCCTTGCCTGGTCCGTGAGTTTTGGTGGGCGGCCCTCTCTTGGCAGGTTTGTTGTGGTGCCATATTCTTCACATTTTTTAATAATGGATTTAATGTTGCTCCCAGGGATGTTCAACATTTCAGATATATTTTTTTATAACCCAACCCTGATCTGTACTTCTCCACAACTTTGTCCCGGACCTGTTTGGAGAGCTCCTTGGTCTTCATGGTGCTGCTTGCTTGGTGGTGCCCCTTGCTTAGTGGTGTTGCAGACTTTGGGGCCTTTCAGAACAGGTGTATATATCCTGAGATCATGTGACAGATCATGTGACACTTAGATTGCACACAGGTGAACTTTATTTAACTAATTATGTGACTTCTGAATGTAATTGGTTGCACCAGATCTTATTTAGGGGCTTCATAGCAAAGGGGGTGAATACATATGCATGTACCACTTTTCCGTTATTTATATTTTAGAATTTTTTGAAACAAGTTCTTTTTTTCCATTTCACTTCACCAATATGTCCATTACATGAAATCCAAATCCAAATCCATTTAAATTACAGGTTGTAATGCAACAAAATAGGAAAAACGGTATACTGTATTAAGCGTACATTTTAGTTAACTGTAATTTCATTAGTTATGTTCCAACATTCCCTCCATCTTGTGCCAATATCCGTTCTTTTTAAGTCTTGGTTCCAATTGTTTACATTTTAAAAAAAGATTGTCAGTTGGATAGGCTCTCTGCAAGTTTTTGTATATCTTACTTGTCATATGAATATCCTTTTCTGACTCAAATAGGATTCCCTCAAGATTGCTCTGATGTCCAAAATAGAAAAGTCTTGATAGGAAAATTAAGTTGCATGTATTTGAAAATATCTACATTGGTCAGTCCAAAATAGCTTTTTAATGCTGTCATGGAAATATATGTATTTCCTATTACCATGTCATTTATGGTTTCTATGCCTTTAGTTTTCCATGTGGACCAATTTATCAGTGAATTCTGAAAAGCTATCCAAGGATTGTTCCATAGGGTTGCGTTTTTAGGGAGTGATATTGGTTCTTGTAGAATATTTCATTTTCTTCCATATTGTTATAGTGTTCTTAACTATGAATTTGTTAATGGTCTTCGCTTTATCCTTTGAAAATAGACACGAAAAGATTATGGGGATGAGCATGCACATCTTCAATATGTACCCATTGTTCCTCTTTAGTGCATTTAACTGTGTGTCGCAAGTAAAAAAGCCCTGGGTGGCGAGTTGATACAATTCCAAGTCTGAAAGGTTAAAACCCTCAGACTTAGGAAGATGTAAAACTTTCCTTTTTGTTCTATGAGTTTTATTTGCCAATATAAAAGTCTTATGGCCGAGTATACTTTTTTAAAGAATGTCTTCAGTGGGATAATTGGTATTACTGAGAATAAATATAAAAACTTTGGGAGCCATGCTATTCTGAAGAGGTTTATTCTAGCTGGAAGATTTATGGGAAGATTTTTCCATTTAATTAGATCTGCTTTCATATTGTTGAGTGATGGGATAAAGTTATCTATATATATATATTTGTTGTTTGTTGTCACTTATTAAGCATCCTAAGCATTTTATATTTTGTTGTGGTCCATTTAAAGGATTGCTGTAGATCACGAGTTATTTTTCCTATTGCCATTATTTCATTTTTCCCCATGTAAATGTTATATCCTGATATTTTAGAATATTCTGAAAATATGTTTTTGCAAGGGGGGCATAGAGTTTAATATTGGTCAGGTATATCAGGTGATAATCTGCAAATAAGTATATATATTCATGTTTACCAATACCTGTTATGTTTCGGTCCTGTCTAATTCTTTCTGCAAGAGGTTCATTGCCAGTGCAAACAGGAGGGGGGAGACAGGACATCGCTGTCTTGTGCCCCTTTCTAAAGCAATTTAATCAGATAATGTATTATTTGTGTATATTTTTGCTTTAGGATATTTATATATTTCATTTAATATTTCAGCTGGGAAGTTGAAAGCTTCCAAAGTTTTGAATAGAACAGGCCATTCAAAACAGCCAAAAGCCTTTTTCGGCAATAATCAACAGCCTTATTGATAAATCTATATCTTGTTTTTTTGCACATTGTATTAAACTGAAACATGTTCTTGTACACTGAGTGTACAAAACATTAGGAACACCTGCTCTTTCCATGACAGACTGACCAGGTGAATCTAGGTGAAAGCTATGATCCCTTATTGATGTCACCTTTTAAATCCACTTCAAATCAATGTCGATGAAGGGGAGGAGACAGGTTAAATAAGGATTTTAGACAATTGAGACATGGATTGTGTATGTGTGCCATTCAGAGGGTGAATCAAAAAAGTATTTATCTTCCTTTGAACGGGGTATGGTAGTAGGTGCAACGCTCACTTGTTTGAGTGTGTCAAGAAGTGCAGCGCTGCTGGGTTTCACGCTCAACAGTATCCCGTGTGTATCAAGAATGGTCCACCACCCAAAGGACATCCAGCCAACTTGACACAAATGTGGGATGCATTGGAGTCAACATGGGCCAGCATCCCTGTGAAACGCTTTCAACACCTTGTAGTCCATGCCCCGACAAATGGAGGCTGTTCTGAGGACAAAAGGGGTGCAACTCAATATTAGGAAGGTGTTCCTAACATTTTGCACACTCAGTGTATTTGTTTGTGTCTATTTTTAATATACAGTTTGATATGTATCAAATATGTTTTTAGTGTTTATTTTTTGTCTGCTGATAATTGCTTCAGGGTTGTTGAGTCTAAGAAGGCTGTAGGATCAGTCTAACCCTTGAGAAAAAAGATTGCAGTCAGAGTGCAGTATAACTGCAGTACACTGTAGTATAACTGTAGTTAGAGTTCATTATAACTTCAATATGCTGCAAATACTGCGTCCAAAATAGCACTTTTTTACTGCAGTAATTTTGCAGTATAACTGCAGTTAATCTGGAAAAACTGCTTCCAAAATACCGGTCGACTGCAGTTACTGCACATTTACTGTAGTTTCAAAACTGCAATCTTTTTTTTTTTTTAAGGGAACTCTTGTTTAATTCTGATTATTATAGATTTTCATAGAAGCTTTTAAAATTGTCATTAATCGCGTTGTTGTTTCTAATTAACGCATTTGTATCTTTATCTTTTTAAATGATAACTGTTTTTGTCAGCTTCCTGCTTCCCCTGTTTGTCTCCTGGCCTCTAGAGGTCAGCTGTGTTCCCCTTTGCCTTAGTTTTTCCTCATGTGTCCTAATTAGCTTATCTATGTCACCTGTGCCTTGTTTCCCCTTGAGTATTTTAGCTGTGTGTTTTCCCCTTGTTTCTCACTTGGTTGTTGCGTCCTGTCTATGTGTCTCCTGCTTTGTCCCACCGTATCAGTCCTAGTAAGTTATTCGAAGTTATCTTTAGTTTGTTTTTCTCCCCTCGGGGAGTTGTTTTGTTTTGCCTCCTGTTTTGGAACATTAAATCTACTTACCTGGAGTATTGCCTTGGGTGTTTCATTTGGGTCCTACAACATCTCCTCTGTGGCTAAGGGGTAGTACCCCCAGCTCTACACATTTGAGACCGGAGTTCTAGCCCGGCTTGTGACAGAATAACCAAGTCAATCATGGACCCAGAAACACTCAGTTCCCAGGACCTGTTGGCGGTGATCATTCGACATGAGGCTTCTTTCCAGCGCCATGAAGCCGTTCTCAGCCGACAAGAGGAGCTGATGGCTAGACATTCTCAACTCCTGGCCGAAATGATGAGTTCCCTTCACCAGCTCTTTGAACGCCTCCTTGGTTCTCCCCCTTCCCCCGGTCACCTCCCAGTGACGACAGGCCTTCTCGGTTGGCGGAGCCCCCGACTACCACCTCCCAAGCCCTTTTCTGGGGATCCAAGCTCTTGTCAGGGTTTCCTCACCCAATGCTCCCTCACCTTCGAGCTCCAACCCTCAAGTTTTCCCACAGACCGTTCCAAGATTGCCTACCTCATTACCCTTCTTTCAGACAAGGCGCTCGCCTGGGCCTCTGCGGTGTGGCAGTCCCAGGAGGCCTGTTGTGACTCCCACGCTGCATTTGTAGAAGAGTTCAAGCGGGTGTTCGATCATCCTGTCAGTGGGCGGGAGGCTTCCAAGCGCCTACTGTCTCTCCGTCAGGGCCCCGAAGCACGGCAGATTTTGCCATTGAGTTCGAACCATAGCAGCAAGGAGCGGATGGAATGATGAAGCGCTGAGGGTCTGCTTTCAGGGAGGGTTATCTGAGCCCCTTCAAGATGAGTTAGTCACCCGTGAACCAGCTGAAGATCTCGAGTCCCTCATAGCCTTGGCCATCCGCCTGGACAATCGTCTAAGAGAGCGGAGAACGGCTCGCCGTCAGGTGTCTCAGTCCCAAGTTCCTCTGAGCAGCTCTGTTTCTCCTGTTTGGACTCCGTCATTCAGAGCTGCCCCGGCTCCTGAACTGCCCCAGGATTCCCCGGAGAGCATGCAGTTAGGCCGTTCCAGGCTTTCTTCCAACGAAAGGGAACGTCGCATGAGGGAGCGTCGGTGCCTCTACTGCGGGGTTGCCGGCCACTTCCGCTCCACTTGCCCCGAGCTGGGAAACGCCTGTCCCCGCCCAGCTACAGGAGGGTTGTGATGGGGAAAATTAGAGCTCCTCCTACTAACGCGGTCCTAGCTATTCCAGCCACTCTGTCCTGGGAGGGCCACCAGCATCGGGTCCAGGCTATGATCGATTCCGGTGCCGCAGGTGATTTTATGGATGTAACCTTGGCTAAGGAACTTAAGATCCCTACCCAACTACTTCCTCAACCCCAGGCAGTTACAGCCTTAGATGGCAGACCTCTGGAACCAGGAAAAGTTACTGAGGCGACTCAGTCCCTGCGACTTACCATCTCTCAACACCAGCAGGAGGAGACCTTCTATCTCATTGACTCTCCCGAGTATCCTATTATCCTGGGTCACCCTTGGCTATGCAGACATAATCCCCAGATCGACTGGCCTACTGGCACCATTCTTAGCTGGGGTCCCACTTGCCAACTCACCTGCATGCTTCAGAGTTCCTCAGCCCCTAGTACCCAGTTTCAAGAGTCTGTTGACGTCTCCCGAGTCCCCAGTGTTTACCATCGGTTCAAAGCAGTGTTCAGCAAGGCCCGGGCTACTGCCTTACCGCCTCATCGCACTTATGACTGTGCCATTGATCTACTCCCTGGGTGCTGCCCTCCTAGAGGTCGGATCTTTTCCTTGTCCTCCCCGAGCACGCTGCTATGGACACCTACATTAAGGAGTCCTTGGCAGCCGGCCTCATCTATGCCTCTACTTCCCGGCTGGGGCGGGCTTCTTTTTTTGTTGAAAAGAAAGACGGGGGTCTGAGGCCTTGTATTGATTACCGGGGACTCAACAAGATCACGGTTCGGAATCGATACCCTCTTCCTCTCATGGCCACTGCTTTTGAGCTGCTTCAAGGGGCTTCCATTTTTACTAAGCTGGATCTCCGCCAATGCTTACCATCTCGTGCGGATCCGGCCAGGAGACGAATGGAAGACGGCGTTCAACACGCCCACGGGACACTATGAATATCGGGTGATGCCGTTCGGGCTCACCAATGCCCCCGCAGTATTCCAAGCCCTGATTAATGATGTTCTCCGGGATATGCTTAATCTGTTCGTCTTCGTGTACCTGGACGATATCCTCATCTTCTCGAGGTCACTGAAGGAGCATGAGGGGCATGTTAGCCGGGTTCTCCAGAGGCTCCTTGACAATCACCTCTACGTTAAGCCTGAGAAGTGTGAATTTCATGTTTCTCAGACTCAGTTTCTCGGGTTTATTGTCACTCCCGGGCACCTAGAGATGGATCCCAAGAAGGTCAAGGCGGTCCACGATTGGCCCACACCTGCCACGGTCAAGGAGGTTCAACGGTTCATTGGCTTTTCTAACTTCTATCGGAAGTTCATCAAGAATTTCAGCTCGGTGGTAGCCCCCTTGACGACGCTTACCAAGGGAGGAGGGACCAAGATTCACTGGGGTCCGGAAGCAGCAGGGGCCTTCGAGGATCTCAAGCGCCGCTTCACTTCTGCTCCGATTCTGGTGACCCTGACCCAGAGAGACCTTTCGTGGTGGAGGTGGACGCCTCAGAGGTGGGGGGTGGGAGCCGTCCTGTCACAGAGGGGTGCGGATGGGAGATTACACCCTTGTGCCTTCATGTCTCGCCGCCTGTCTGAGGCCGAGCGCAACTACCACGTGGGGGATCTAGAGTTGCTTGCGGTTAAACTGGCCTTGGAAGAGTGGCGCCATTGGCTTGAGGGGGCTCAGCACCCTTTCCAGGTTCTCACAGACCACAAGAACCTGGAATATCTCCCAACAGGCTAAGCGGATGAACCCTCGGCAAGCACGATGGTCCCTTTTCTTTAATCGATTCCAGTTCATCCTGACTTACCGACCTGGCACCAAGAACGTCAAGCCGGATGCTCTGTCTCGAGTCTATTCTCCCGAGGTACAAGAGAAGCCCTTGGCATCGATTATTCCGAGGTCTAGGATCGTCGCACCTCTTCAGTGGGAACTAGAAAGAGGGGTAGAGAAGCTCTTGCCCATGAGCCCGATCCAGGCGGTGGTCCTGCCGGTCGCCTGTACGTTTCTCTCTCGGTTCGGGCCCGTGTCTTGCAGTGGGGTCATGAGTCGCCCTTGACATGCCATCCTGGCAGTGCTCGCGACACTGGAGTTCCTCCGACGGCGGTTTTGGTGGCCGTCCATCAAGAAGGACGTGCAGGTCTATGTTGAGGCCTGCCCTGTGTGCAACCAGGGAAAGTCGACACGCCAGCGACCCCAGGGACTGCTCCATCCCTTACCTGTTCCTCGAAGGCCATGGTCACACCTTTCTCTGGACTTTGTTACGGGACTTCCTCTATCCCAGGGCAACACCGTCATCCTTGTGGTGGTAGACCGTTTCTCTAAGGCTGCCCGGTTTATTCCCCTGCCCAAGCTGCCCTCGGCTAAGGAGACGGCGGAGCTCCTCATGAACCATGTCTTCCGGATATTTGGCATTCCCCTGGACGTGGTCTCTGACCGAGGTCCCCAATTCTCGTCCCGGTTTTGGGGGGCCTTCTGCAGGCTTATTGGGGCCACAGCCAGCCTATCGTCAGGATTCCATCCAGAGTCTAATGGCCAAACGGAACGGATTAATCAGGATCTGGAGACCACCCTGCGGTGTATGGCGGCCAGTAATCCCACGTCTTGGGCCACCTATATCATTTGGGCTGAATATGCCCACAACACCCTCCAGTCCTCAGCCACCGGATTGTCCCCCTTCGAATGCCAGTTCGGTTACAACCCTCCTTTGTTTCCAGAGGAAGAGGCGCAAGTTGGTGTTCCCTCGGCCCAGCGCTTTGTCCAACGCTGTAGGCGGACCTGGAAGAAGGCCAGGTGTACCCTCCTTCGGACCTCCCAGAGATACCAAAGTCAGGCTAATCGCCACCGCCGGACGGCCCCTAGTTTCCGAGCTGGTCAGAGAGTTTGGTTGGCCACTAAGAACTTGCCCCTCCGGGTCGAATCCAAGAAGCTTTCCCAGAGATACATCGGCCCTTTCCGCATTTTCTAGAAAGGTTAACCCTGTGTCGTATCGTTTAGTTCTGCCTCGCTCCCTTAGAGTTAACCCCACTTTCCATGTTTCACTCCTTAAACCTGTCTTGTCTTCTCCTTTGCCCCCCACACAGACCCCCCGCCACCTCCCAGGATCATAGACGGCCAGCCAGCCTACACAGTCCGCCGGATACTGGACTCCCGGAGGGTCCAGAACTCTCTGCAGTATCTGGTGGACTGGGAGGGCTACGGGCCAGAGGAGCGCTCCTGGGTTCCGGCCAGGGACATCCTGGACCCAGGGTTGATCCGAGATTTTCGCACCCTGGGGCCAGGGTGTTCTGGAAGGAACGTCAGGAGTCGTTCCTAGAGGAGGGGGTACTGTCAGCTTCCTGCTTCCCCTGTTTGTCTCCTGGCCTCTAGAGGTCAGCTGTGTTCCCCTTTGCCTTAGTTTTTCCTCATGTGTCCTAATTAGCTTATCTATGTCACCTGTGCCTTGTTTCCCCTTGAGTATTTTAGCTGTGTGTTTTCCCCTTGTTTCTCACTTGGTTGTTGCGTCCTGTCTATGTGTCTCCTGCTTTGTCCCACCGTATCAGTCCTAGTAAGTTATTCGAAGTTATCTTTAGTTTGTTTTTTCTCCCTCGGGGAGTTGTTTTGTTTTGCCTCCTGTTTTGGAACATTAAATCTACTTACCTGGAGTATTGCCTTGGGTGTTTCATTTGGGTCCTACAACATCTCCTCTGTGGCTAAGGGGTAGTACCCCCAGCTCTACACATTTGAGACCGGAGTTCTAGCCCGGCTTGTGACATGTTTTGGCGCGTATTTGTTTTGTGAGGGCTGCGAGATGTTTACCATGTTTATTAACCATTAATAGTATGCTTTATTTGTAGTTGTTTGCTCTCTTCAAAAGTAAAATATCATATTCCTGCTTAAGTTTAGAAATGTTATTTTCTTCTTTACCTTGTAAAGATTTTTTTATGGACTTTAATTTTTTTTAATAATTTTAATAATAATTAAAATGTCTAACTTAGATTTAACTTTCAGAGTATGAGCTTATCATTCCCCTAATGTACACCTTAAAAGTAACCCAAATTATATAGGGGGGGGGTCGGCTTTTCTCTGTCCGCTGTCTACATTTGTAATGGTAAAGGTTTTTATTTTTTCATTTAGGTACACCTACCGCTTTTAACAGTAGGAAGCAACCAACTAGCCTTACCAACTAAATTCATAATGGGAAAATCAAATGTGTGGAGTCCAGTGCAGTTAGCTAGAGAAAAGGACACTGTATAGTGACTAGAGAATAACAGTCAGTATTAGGGGTACCTGGAGGGAGACACATGGATGCTTGGCCACCTACCATCCACTGCGGTGAGGTGCAGTGTCAGGTGTGCCTCCATTCTGTCCACCAGTACCTAAATGTTAGAGCACAACAATACGTTAGCTAGCACTTCATGACAGCTAGCTTCGACCGCAACTGGATTCTAATTTGACGGTTTATACAGATCAAGCCCAATGAATCAGAATCCAGTTGCGGTTGGAGCTACATGGCAGTATGCCTTTCAGACATAGAACTAGCTACAATTTGAAACGGCGTGATATTTGAATGCTTCCATACAGCTACAGCCGTTACACAGTAGATAGTGGTCGAGTTCGTTTCGCATGCCCCAGTGCCCTGGGTGGGTGGAGATTTCACTTAAGGACCAATGGATTGGTCTAAACTGAGCAACCTCTGCCCACCTGGGGCACTGGGCCATGCAAATTGAACTCGCCCAGTGTAAAGCATAGCACAGAGAATTTTAGATCAAACTTTAGTTGCCGATACTTCCTCAATTCCCGACTTGGAAGACAATGCATGTCTTCTAAACTTCCATGTTTCTGTTTGAAAATGCTTGGTTATTTAATTAAATATTTGTTTTGCTACATGAAGTAATCCATGCCGCGATCTTGTCTATTTCAAATCTTCTCATTGATCGAGACAGGCGAGTGTCAACCAATGATGCATATAAACCCTGGATTGCTGATGCTACTGTATGTATTGATTATTGTGAGGCTTTGAAGCCACTGGTCGGCCATACGGGCACTCCTGAACAGTCCTTAATAGGAATGAATGGAATTCTACAGTGTTTCAATTAAATGTTTCAAGGACAAAATGACATGTACAGTTGAAGTCGGAAGTTTACATACACCTTAGCCAAATACATTTAAACTCAGTTTTTCACAATTTCTGACATTTAATCCTAGTAAGAATTCCCTGTCTTAGGTCAGTTAGGATCACCATTTTATTTTAAGAATGTGAAATGTCAGAATAATAGTAGCGAGAATGATTTATTTAAGCTTTTATTTCTTTCATCACATTCCCAGTGGGTCAGAAGTTTACATACACTCAATTAGTATTTGGTAGCATTGCCTTTAAAATTGTTTAACTTGGGTCAAACGTTTCAGGTAGCCTTCCACAAGATTCCCACAATTAATTGGGTGAATTCTGGACCATTCCTCCTGACAGAGCGGGTGTAACTGAGTCAGGTTTGTAGGCCTCCTTGCTCGCACACGCTTTTTCAGTTCTGCCCAAAAATGTTCTATAGGATTAAGGTCAGGGCTTTGTGATGGCCACTCCAATACCTTGACTTTGTTGTCCTTAAGCCATTTTGCCACAACTTTGGAAGTATGCTTGGGGTCATTGTCCGTTTGGAAGACCCATTTCCAGACTGATGTCTTGAGATGTTGCTTCAATATATCCACATAATTTTCCATCCTCTTGATGCCATCTATTTTGTAAAGTGCACCAGTCCCTCCTGCAGCAAAGCACCCCCACAGCATGATGCTGCCACCCCTGTGCTTCACGGTTGGGATGGTGTTCTTCGGCTTGCAAGCTACCCCCTTTTTTCCTCCAAACATAACGATGGTCATTATGGCCAAACAGTTCTATTTTTGTTTCATCAGACCATAGGACATTTCTCCAAAAAGTACGATCTTTGTCCCCATGTGCAGTTGCAAACCGTAGTCTGTCTTTTTTATGGTGGTTTTAGAGCAGTGGCTTCTTCCTTGCTCAGCGGCCTTTCAGGTTATGTCGATATAAGACTTGTTTTACTGTGGATATAGATACTTTTGTACCTGTTTCCTCCAGCATCTTCACAAGGTCCTTTGCTGTTGTTCTGGGATTGATTTGCACTTTTCGCATTAAAGTACGTTAATCTCTAGGAGACAGACCGCGTCTCCTTCCTGAGCGGTATGACAGCTGCGTGGTCCCATGCTGTTTATACTTGCGTATACAGATGAACGTGGTACCTTCAGGCATTTGGAAATTGCTCCCAAGGATGAACCAGACTTGTAGCGGTCTACAATTTTCTTTCTGAGGTCTTGGCTTATTTCTTTTGATTTTCCCATGATGTCAAGCAAAGAGGCACTGAGTTTGAAGGTAGGTCTTGAAATACATCCACAGGTACACCTACAATTGACTTAAATGATGTCAATTAGCCTATCAGAAGCTTCTAAAGCCATGACATTTTCTGGAATTTTCCAAGCTGTTTAAAGGCACAGTCAACTTAGTGTATGTAAACTTCTGACCCACTGGAATTGTGATACAGTGAATTATAAGTGAAATAATCTGTCTGTAAACAACTGTTGTAAAAATGACTTGTGTCATGCACAAAGTAGATGACTTGCCAAAACTATAGTTTGTTAACAAGAAATTTGTGGAGTGGTTGAAAAACGAGTTTTAATGACTCCAACCTAAGTGTATGTAAACGTCCAACTTCAACTGTACAAAGAAACGTCAATAGAAAAACAGGAAATGCAGCTAGTTTGCTGTCATTCCAGCTTCAGTTTATAGTGATTGTGTTAGCCGTGTAGTTGGCTATCTCTTCTGAACATTGACCTGGCGAGAGAGCAAATGTTCTATGCCAGGCGAAATGGCACATCATTAGCTCATTGTTATGTATCCCCCCAAAAAAATACTAGAAAACAGCTTAAACAAAAGTAAATGCAGCTACTTTGCTGTTATTCTGGCTACACTGTTTGACGTGACTGTGTTAGCCAAAGTTGGCTAGCTGGTAAGCAAGGGATAAGAACGTTGCCAGCCATCATGGCAAGTTCGCTTTGATCTCAAAAACGCATCTCCCGACTGCATGATTGACAGACCGCTTGTGCCTGTCAATGCAGGCCTACAATAATTATACTCTGGTGCGCTCTGCAGAGATTGGGAGGATAGAGGACAGTGCACAACACATTGCATCCGGAGGACACTGATCCAACTCTGATAGGAGTAGCCTAAATTGTTTGATAGTGCTTTTTGCGTGATTTTTTTTTACTTGTCCATTTGGACAACATAAATGTTTGTCCTACTTAAAAATATATATATATAATAATACTTGCCCCGGGCAAGTGGACAAGCCTTAATGTCAAGCCCTGGATACCCCCAAAATTCCTTAAGTAGTACTTCAAAGTATCTTTACTTAGTTACATTATACCAGTGGTTCCCAGCCAGGTGTACTAGGACCCCTGGGGGTACTTGGCCTATCCACAGGGGGTACTTGAGAAGACTCATGAGACCATATGCCTACTGGTAAAAAGCACATGAGGGGGTACTTCAGGGCCCATGCCCAGGCAAACCGGCGACCCTGGGATCCCCATCATATGTTAGCAAAAAAAATTATAATCAAGTCTTATCATCTGTTAAATGATAATGGAAAGTAGAAGTAATCAAAATATATTTTGGGGGGATTTGTTTTTGTGAAAAATAATTAATGAATATCGGTAGCTATAGTTCATATCCATATTATTCATATTTGATTCAGTGATTGAAATTATGACCCCATCCCTCGATAGCCTATTGGGCAACGGAAGCACTTCTTACCACGAGATCGCCTTGCTATTCATGTTGAATGTCAATTTAAGCAAGCTGCTAAATCTACTGTGTAGGCTATCTAAAATTAGATGTAGGCCTATCAGGGGCTATAGGCTACCTGCATATAGCTAACCAAACCATGGCTAAATGGAATTACAATCATAAACCCAGATTTTAGTTAGTAGCCTATGCCTATTGAAATGACAAGTCAATCTCCCAAATAGGCCATTTAGAACGGTTTGTAGTCTTAACATCTGGCACTTAATAAAGGCACAACTGCCAGAAAATAGCCTAACATTCGTTTTTTGAAGTTTATTTCTTTATTAGTCACATTAGCACGCAATGATTCTTATTGATGGAAAAACGATTTTTGCTTAAGGTCGTTCAAAGTTAAATCGAGATTCCTTCTTAATAGGCCCTTTTCACGTGACGTCAGACAACTTCCGTTCTGCCGCGATGCAGGTTATGTTTACATCCGGTGTCGCTTAGGAACGCTTAGCTAGTAGCACATCATTATGGAGTTCACCCAGTCCCTTTCACATCTGCCACCAATACGACTTAACGACGTAGAACGACTTGCTGACAAGTGGTCCCTTACTTCAAGATCGAAGCTTGATAAAGGCTACAAGTTCTTCGTTGAAGGTTACCTGTTTGATTATGAAGGTACGTGTTTATCTTTATTTAGCTTAAATTAGCCCTATGCTAGCGAAGGTTATGAGCTGACGAAGTTTCTGTTTTGCAGCCTCTTTTTAATATTACTGCTGTTTGTATCGACCGTAAGATAAGAGTCAGTAATGTATTAATGGCTAATGCTGCGCCCTTTCTCCCAATCACTGTATTGAAACAGTCTCAAGTGTAGTTAACGGTGAGGTGACAGTGAGAGGGCGATGTTACAGGTCCATGAAGAAAAATGAGGAGGCTCATCGGCTTCAGGTTTCTCAGATAAACAGTTCTCTAACATTATGATAAGATAGGTTAAGATAGATAAGTTTTCTTTTTGTTGTGTTTTGCTGCGGTTGCAGATTTAATAAGAATGATTCCACAATGTTCCACTGTGGATCAGTTTGTTTCTCAGTCTGAGCTCTGATTTTGTATCATTAAACTTAATACACAACGAAATTCTAACAAACCGATGTGGGTTGTTGACGGCAATAAAGACTGGGAAAGATTCTGTGATAACTCAAAATGTTCAAATTTTCGATAAGTGTTGGCACTACTTGTCAAAGGTTTCAGAACAGCCAATTTTTCTTAATTAAAAAAAGAAATTGGGTTTTGAAAATTGTGTACAGTAGTTTATAATGAAACGCAGAAAAAATGTTTTGTAAGTACAGCACTAATTGTTATGTCTCTATGAACAGGTTACACTAGACTCTGCAGAGGTTCCTGTGGTACTCAATCACATGTCATGTTCCTGCTCTGCTGGGAAAGCACTATGTAATCACATAGTAGCACTTCTTTTTCAAAGTGCTCACTATGTTACCATGGGCTTTAAGACAGTGCCATTGCCTCTGTCATGCACCAGCGCACTGCAGACCTGGCACCGGCCTAGGACACAGGTCAGACATTATTTGTTACACTGATGCAGAACTTTGCAGTTTGTATTGACTTTTGACAATGTATTGTTCATCATTATTATATCACAGGGAATTGTACCAGAGGCCACCAATGATATGGCGGTGTGTAAACCAGCGGCTAAGAAAAAAACAAGTGTCAGAGCTGGTGTGAAGTGCACACTGTACCGAGCCTATGATGGTGAGTCTGAATGAGCCCCCGCCTGTACTAGAGCACAAAGACTTTAGTGCATTTCTAAAATAATACAAACATAAAAGTGATTATTATTTGTTACTTTTTATATAGACTTTCAGTGGATATTTTTTTATTTGTATTAGAAGCATGTACGAGACTGGATGAGTGTGGTTGTCTTTTTTTAGTGAAAAAGATAAGGTGGCATTTAATGAAATCTAAACTTGACATATCTCACTTTCATGCCAGGGCCTATTCCGGATCCTCACGTCATGGCCAGTGCTGAGAAACTGAAAGACATCCGTCCACAACCAGGGATTTGCAAATTGCTGCACGGGCTTGAGGGCCTTAATTTGGTGGACTCTAAATTTGGCCCTGTGCCATTTGGGTCTGTGCTTTCTTACCAGTGCCCTCTAGAATTAAGTAGAGATATTATTAAACACCCTGGTGCCAGTGAGTTTCCTCAGTTGCCTATTGAAGGTTACAACTTTAAATTTCCCATTGATTTTGAGCCCAACTACATACAACAATGTCATTTGGACAGCCTGATTGTGTCAGAGGAGATGTCTGCTGCTATTGAAGCAGAAACAAGAATGCAGTCAGAATGCCAGCTGTGGAGCCAGGTACGCAAACCCCGACTGACAGCCAGCAGATTCCGTGAAATATGCCATGTTCGTGGGGGGAGTTGTCTGCCAAGGCTTTGGCAACCCGCATTCTGAGAGGAACTCCTCAGACAGCTGCTATGAGAAGAGGGTTGGATCTGGAACCTGAGATACTGAGGCAATATTCTGATTTTTGTGATGTCTCTCTGAAACAATGCGGGGTCATCATCCACCCTGATTCACCTCACCTTGCAGCCAGCCCGGATGCTAAAGTCTTCTGCCCAACAGAAGCACCACCATTTGGTCTTGCTGAGGTTAAGAGTTGCGATGTTGAAAATGTTACCCAAGTTAAACACCTGATCACAGTTAAAGGCCAGGCCTGCCTTAAGAAGAGCCACAAATACTACTATCAGGTTGAAGGCCAACTCGCCTTAAGCGGACTTCAGTGGTGTGACTTCATTACAGATACCCGCACTGACTTCACAGTTGAGAGAATCTTTAGGGATGAGGAGATTATCCACTCAATGCGACAGAAGCTTGATCATTTCTATTATAACATCTACATGGATGTCTTCTTAAGTTATAAAACATAAGGCAGAATTTTATGTGTAAATAGTGTTAAGGTAAATGTGGAAGGTGAACCTTTGACATTTTTTTCTTTAACTGCAAATTAACTTGTCATATACTGTATATCTCCTATGTACTGAAACACACATTTTGAAAAGGATTGTGATGTAAATGTCGACATGTTTTTCTTTAACTGCAAATGAACTTAATTGTGTTATATACTGTATATCTATGTATTGAAATACAAATTTTGAAAAGGATTGCGATGTTGTAAATGCTCTTACCAAAATCAAAAAGGATTGGAAGCAGTTGCTTGCAAACATATATTTAATAGTTCCATCAGTGCCATGACACATAAGCACATAACATGGTTAATAGTTGGATATTTTTACAATATATCACATTAGGTTCATTAATAGCTATGAAAAAGTTATTACCCTTAACAAAAACATACAGTATAACATTAGATCAATTAAATTACCAACAAAGTTAATTCATATTTACATTTTTTTGTACATACAATACAGTAATATAAAAGTACTTCTATTTACAGCCCATCTAGCTTACTCAGGAAATATACAACTTCCAGTTGACAAAAACATCAGACTGGTTTGTCTCCTTTAATGTCAAGAGGTCCCTGATAGTTCGACATGAGGCAGCAGATGGCCCACAGCTGATTCACTGAACCCACTGTGGAAAGAGGAACAAGCCCATCCCAGATATGGTACTCCTTCACCCTCCGTATGGCCCTCTCGACTAAAATCCTCAGCCGGGCGATGGCCTGGGTCTTAAGAGTGTCTCCCTGCTGAGCTGAGGAGATTTTTACGGGAAGATACGGGAATTTCTGTTTGTTGTTTGAACAAAATGGTACACTGCAATAGCATCTTCTCGAAGATTGTGCCATGCTTCGGGTGTTGGATGGGATACTGTTGCGATACAGACACCGGGAGAAAAGAAACAGCTAAATTAACATTCAGCTTTGACCAGGAATCAATATTTATCTAGCTATCATGCACAACAGTATTTGAATAGGTGAGTTACTATACATTCATGAATAAACTAACTGCCTAACAAAGGGTTAGATAGCTAGCTAAGTAAACTTGTTACATTACAGCCAGGCAGCAATGTAACGCTACCTTTTAACGTTATCGGTATCTGGTACTAAGTTGTTGTTAGCTAACGTTAGCCCACTTTTAAGTAACTAAGGCAGTGAACAATTATGAATTAACAATAACGTTAGCAAGTTACAAACCATTGCATATACGTAAACATTATTACTCTTAACTTTACTAATTTAACTTAAACGTACCTCAGAAGAGAAGTCTCAGGTTACGGGCGAACGGAAGTGAAGTTAACCTGCTACGCGGAAAGGCGGAAGTTAGATGACGTCATCGTGAAAAGGGCCTATTCAGTCGATAAGGTTATGGGAAAAATGTTTATTGGCTAAATGTGGCAACTCCGCTATTGCTGATTTTTTTTAAATGTCATATATATGAGACTTTGTCGGCCCAAATGAACCCGATGACCCAAATGTGGGGATCTGGCACATGGACTAAAGCCAGGAATTTGAAGTATTGGTTGGACGAAAATCCTCTGTGCTATTCTATGCATTACACTACCTACTGTGTAACGGCTGTATGGTATGGAAGCGTTCACATATCACCGCCGTTTCAAAATGTAGCTAGCTAGCATAGACCTAAACGTCATTGTGGCAAACATTCTATGATGAATGTTAGTTAGTTTACTGTAGCGCTCACCTTGTCGGTAATACATATCGTTCACAGTGTTTCCGTAAACTCTCCAAGCGAAGTGGATGGCAATGAGACTGACAACGAGCCAGCTAAACAAGATCTTGAATATTGACACTCTCATATCATTAGCCAACCAGTCATCCACGAATTCGGAAAGAAACGACACAAACCCGTCCACAATACGGGATAAAAACTCGAAATCCCACGGCTCTTCCATTTTATAAAACACCACCCAACGTGTATGATTTGTCAAAAAACATGTCTTACCTAAACCAGTTAACGTTAGGTTATGTTCAAGGCTGAGTAGATGGCTAACGGGTGATGCGCTGACTGTTACAATTCACCACATTCCTCAAAAAGATTTAGGCGTAATCTCACAAGATGTAAATATTTGCTTTTAGTATTAGCTACTTATCCCGGAGTTTCTAAACCCAGATGCGAAACATCGCGAGACTTCCGGGAACGCTTGCGAAACAGATGAAGCAGACCAGGGTGTTTGAGAAGTCTGTGGCCGTGTTCGAGAGCATCAAAACCGTGATTTATCTAGTGACGTGCAGTTCGCGAACGATTCGTTCTTTTTGAACTACTCTTTTTACTAACTCGAGAATCATAATTCGTTAATTTTATTCATTCGTTTAACCTGCTAGTGTTGGCAACAATGAGTCCTACAGCAGGATTAATACACGCTCCTCCGGCTCAGCGGCTCCAGAGACATGCTCCGACCACCAACTGTCTGTCATAGAAGCACAGAGAAATAGATCATGAACATAGAGAAGAAAAATACATGTTTAGAACTGATCATTAGAGAAGGATTACTTTTATACTATCCCAGGTATTCCTTAAAGAGGTAGGGTTTCTTAAGTAGTTGAACATGTTATTACTCCAACCTCGTGAAAGTCACAAACTGACATGTTTTCATTTTCGTCAAAAATAACTTTAAAAAATCAAGGAGTGCCTTTGATTTGAAGGCCTGCACATGCACAGTTCAAATCAAATCACATTTTATTTGTCACACGCGCCGAATACAACAGGTGTAGACCTTACAGTGGAATGATAACTTACGAGACCTTAACCAACAATGCAGAGTTTTAAAAAGTAAGTAAGAAAAATGTGCTAAATAAACTGAAGGAAAAATAGTAACACAATAAAATAACAATGATGAGGCTATATACAAGGAGTAATGTGTACATGTAGGTACTAGTAAAGAGACTGTGCATAGATAATAAACAGAGTAGCAGCAGTGTATGTGAAGGAATGTGAATGTATGTGTGTGTTTGTGGCTTCAATATGCATGTGTGTGTGTTTTGTGTGTGCGTTGGAGTGTCAGTGTAGTATGTTTGAGTGTGTAGTTAGAGTCCAATGAGTGTACATCGAGCCTATGCAAGAGAGTCAGTTATAACCGTGCTTCTAGACCCGAACCCTGGCCCCTTGCCCTGGAACGAACCCTGACTGTGGGGAGGGGGGAGTTTCTCCTCTCATTGGTTTGTTACTTGCTCCATCTAAATTATCATTGGACAACGTATCCTGTCACCACTGGGATTCCGGATGTGCTGTTGTGAGTGTAAAAATTGTTTTTCGGCAATTTGCCTACCAGTTATATAGCCTAAATTCACGTTATACCCGACGATTTAACAACAGAATATCAAAACGTAGCTAAGCTTTGTTTTTTTGTACAATATTTCAAGTTATGTCAGTGTGCGGAAAAACTGGTGTTGGGGAGCACTGGAATGTATTTGGCTGGCTAGTGAGGGTAGCCTGCAATAAAAAACATGCAGGAAGAAAAGCTAAATAATACAATCTAGCTAACTATCTTATTTGCCAGCTAGCTAGGTAGGTAAGTAATCAGCTAGCGAACTAACGTTAATCGGTTTAATCCAATTAGCTAGAATAAAATGCGTTTTCATTTAGACTTTACGGTAGCTAGCTATGATGATGTTAGAATACAAGGCGTTTTCATTTAGACCTAACGTTAGCATTGCAATGATGATGTGTTGTTCAGGGGCCGGTTTCCCAAAAGCATCTTACGGCTAAACTTATCTTAGAATATATATATATATAGTTCCAAATTATGAACTTAACCATAAGATGCTTTTTGGGAAACCGGGCCCTGGTTTAGATGCAAATTGGCTTCCCCCTGTCTGTGGCTTCAGCTGTTTTAAGAAATGAACGACTCAAGTTGAAATGTAAAAGCGTTATTAGTAGATAAAGCTAACGTTGCGAGTAACATACGACTACTTAGCTATGTTCTTACTCCAGGGGCTTTAATCTTATCAAGATGCAAGTGAGTGCTTGCTACGGAAGCTAAAGCCACATATCCGCTGACCTATTTTAACAAGGCTTGTCATCTAGGCCTTAGCAACTTGAATTACCCGTTTGTGGCCAGCTGCGTAGCTCGTCGGTAGTGGTGTCCTGTTGTAGGATGACAGGAACTGTTAGCTGAATATCAAATGAATGACTAGTATGCCAATGAATGCATCATTTTCTTTGATTTACAGTGTCTGTGATGTCAACATGGACAGAGATGACAGTCAAGAAAAAGGAGAGAGAGAGGAGATAACGAGTTGTGATCCACCCTCTGTTGACTGCATCCTGTCAACTGGTATGAAATGCCTTTCTTATAGCATGTGACATCTAATCTAGAATGAAAGTTAGCTTATCTTTAATCCTCTAGAGCACATGTGTCAAACTCATTCCACGGAGGGCCGAGTGGCTGCGGGTTTTCGCTCCTCCCTTGTCCTTGATTGATGAATTAAGGTCACTAATTAGTAAGGAACTCCCCACACATGGTTGTCTAGGGCTTAATTGAAAGGAAAAACCAAAAACCTGCAGACACTAGGCCCTCCATGGAATGAGTTTGACACCCCTGCTCTAGAGTCTACTAAACTAACATATGGCATTGTTTTAAGATGGTCATACCAAGGATCATTTAGATATTTGAGTTAGAATTTTAGGACCCCTTTAGGTGTATATATACAAAAATATTGATGAAATATTGAATTTGGCCTTACTGCTATTAGCTCATAGAAACGCATTGAATAACAGATTCATACATGGAAAAACAGAAGGAAGTTTGTTTTGAAGAGTCTGGCCTATAACTGACTGACACTTTTCACCACAGATGCGGAAGGCCTATATCGGCGGATGCGGTGAATTGAGACGCAGCCCATGCAAAAAACAGATATCTCTAGCTTAAACAGACATATTTTTATGGGGATTGTTTAATTATGCTAGTTGGATTTCTGCGGGGCTGCGGAAATTGACTGAAGAGGTTTAATGTCAATGTAGCTGATTGTGAAATGCCTCCACACAGCAAGTAGGGAGATCTGCAGTGTTTGTGATTCTTTTACTGAGTTGATTATTGTCTGATTTTCAGGTTCTTCTTATCACACTCCTGCCCTGCCCTCTGACAATCACACAGTTCCTGAGCCTGCTGGACCAGTGGGAGGAGACAAAAACACCAATGTGACTTTAGAGGAGCCTACAAATCCACCTACATCAGAATCTATGGGAGAGAAGGGACTACAAGCAGCTCCTGTTCTGGTAAAAGAGGAAGAGACTGATGCGTGCAGTAAGACAGAATATCAGAACTGTTCAGGTGGTCAACCAGAGACTGTCCCAGAGGAGGTTTCAGCTGAGAATGGGCAGGACGACTCAGGGGAGTTTATGGTCACTATGTTGGCCAGAGGTAAACTGGAGGAGCAAGGTGTGGGAGTGAAGAGGCGTTCCTCTCCACTGTCAGAGACTGGCGCCCCAGAGGCCCCCCCATCCCACCGTGATGAAGACGTGACGGCGGAGAGCTGGAGGCAGCACAGGAAGCATGTGTTTATCCTGAGTGAAGCAGGGAAGCCCATTTACTCCCGCTATGGCAGTGAAGAGGCACTGTCGTCCACCATGGGAGTCATGATGGCACTGGTGTCCTTTGTCCAGAGTAGTGACAACATGATCCGCTCTGTCTACTCAGGTGAGAATTTCTAGAATTTCCTTACGTTCATGACTATGACAATAACTGTTACTGAAGGTGTATTTAACAGTTCACTATAGGTGTTTATTCATCATCCTTTGCTCCCCGTGTACAGCTTTACATCAGGTTTTTTCAGTGTCTGTTCTCTCTACCCTCTCCCCCTCAGATGGGCACACGGTGGTGTTCATGCAGAAGGGTCCTCTGGTGCTGGTGTCTGTGTCGAGCAGCCGTCAGTCAGAGCAGCAGCTGCGTGGTGAGCTGCTCTACGTCTACTACCAGATCATCAGCATGCTCACCCAGGCCAGCATCGCACGCATCTTCGAACACAAGAAGAACTATGACCTGCGGCGACTACTGGTCGGCTCCGAAAAGATCCTAGACGGCCTCCTCAACCTGGTGGACTCGGACCCCAGCTTCCTGCTGGCAGCGGTGCACTGCCTGCCACTGGCCTCCTCTCTCAGGGACTCTCTCAGCCAGATCCTGCAGAAGGCCATCACCACCAACCTGGTCTTCTCAATCCTCATCGCCAAGAACCAGCTGCTCACCATCGTCCAGGAGAAGACGGTGATCGAGGACGCCAGGCTGGAGCCTGCTGACGTCCACCTCCTACTCAACCTCATTGGGGCCTCCTCTGCCTTCCAGGCCGGAGAGATCTGGACTCCCATCTGCTTGCCTCTCTTTAACCCTGACTGTTACTTCTATGCCTACATCTCCTACCTGGACCCTCCAGAATGCACTGTGTGTCTGCTGCTGCTCTCTACGGATAAGGAGGCCTTTTATGCGGTGGCAGAGTGTAAGAGGAGGATAGAGGAGGCCATGCTGGCTCAGAGCTCCCTGAGCCTCATAGCCAAGGCCCACTCCTACAGTGTGAGCCAGGTGGGCGTCTCAGACCTCAGGCACTTCATGTACAAGCCCTTTGATGTGCCAGACAACCACAAGCAGCTCACCCAGTTCACCAGGTAGGTGGTATCTATTCTGTTGGCTTTTGTAACCTTTATCCAGTGAATGGTTATGAATGATTCACATCGGTCTATTTCATTTAACTTCTTTTTTTAATGTACTTTTTGGACTAAATATACTCTGGATAGTGGTTCTGCAGTGTGTTTAATGTGCAGAAAGATTAGCCTACAAACATAATTACTCAAAAAAGGAATGTCAAAGGTAAACGTAAAAAAACATGTGCCTCAGGTCAGATCACATGCATCCTCCAGTAGGCCTGTTGCTTATGATTACCATGGTAATATTATGGAATCATAGAAATTGAAAGTGCATGATATCCATGATGATACTAATAAGATTGTATCATTCTCACTGTAAGAAAAAGCATGCCTTCAAGTATTTCTTATTTATCTTGATTGGTAGCTTTGGGTTTCTTATTAGATGAGTTGTACCAGTGAACACAACCTTGCAAAATCTTATACATCTGGGGAAATAAATATTCACCATGCAATGCTGCGTCACAGAAAGGCTAACATTTCAGTCTAACTTACATTAGAGCATGATCAAAGTTGGAGAAGCAAACACGTTTATTTTGCTAAACACATTATTGTTTGGCAATTCCCCTTTGATGTACAGTGCATTCGGAAAGTATTCAGACCCCTTGACTTTTTCCACAATTTGTTACGTTACAGCCTTATTCTAAAATTGATTACATAGTTTTTGTCCCCTCATCAATCTACACACAATAGCCTAATTAAAAATGTAAATAAAAACTGAAATATCACATTTTACATAAGTATTCAGACCCTTTAGTCAGTACTTTGTTGAAGCACCTTTGGCAGCGATTACAGCCTTGAGTCTTCTTGGGTATGACGCTACAAGCTTGGCACACCTGTATTTGAGGAGTTTCTCCCATTCTTCTCTGCAGATCCTCTCAAGTTCTTTCAGGTTGGATGGGGAGCCTCGCTGCACAGCTATTTTCGGGTCTCTCCAGAGATGTTAGATTGGGTTCAAGTCCGGACTCTGGCTGAGCCACTCAAGGACATTCAGAGACTTGTCCCGAAGCCACTCCTGCGTTGTCTTGGCTGTGTGCTTAGGGTCGTTGTCCTGTTGGAAGGTGAACCTTCGCCCCAGTCTGAGGTCCCGAGCGCTCTGGAGCAGGTTTTCATCAAGGATCTCTCTGTACTTTGCTCTGTCCATCTTTCCCTCGATCCTGACTGGTCTACCATTCCCTGCCGCTGAAACACATCCCCACAGCATGATGCTGCCACCACCATGCTTCACCGAAGGGATGGTTCCAGGTTACCTGCAAAGTGATGCTTGGCATTCAGGCCAAAGAGTTCATTCTTGGTTTCAACAGACCAGAGAATCTTGTTTCTCGTGGTCTGCGAGTCCTTTAGGTGCCTTTTGGCAAACTACAAGCGTGCTGTCATGTGCTTTTTACTGAGGAGTGGTTTCAGTCTGGCCACTCTATCACCAAGTCCCTTCTCCCCCGATTGCTCAGTTTGGCTGGGCGGCCAGCTCTAGGAAGGGCCTTGGTTGGTTCCAAACTTCTTCCATGTAAGAATGATGAAGGCCACCATGTTCTTGGGGACCTTCAATGCTGCAGAATTGTTTTGGTACAGTTCCCCAGAAACATCTCAAGGATGATCAATGGAAACAGGATGCACCTGAGCTCAATTTCGAGTCTCAGAGCAAAGGGTCTGAATACTTATGTAAATAAGGTATTTCTGTGCAAACATTTCTAACAACCTGTTTTCACTTTGTCATTATGGGGTATTGTGTGTAGATTGATGAGGAATTTTTATTTATTTAATCCATTTTAGAATAAGGCTGTAACGTAACAATGTGGAAAAACTCAAAGGGTCTGAATACTTTCCGAATGCACTGTATACCATTGGCCGATATGCACTGCATAATGTCTGAGGTCTTGCTCTGTCCTTGTTTAAAACATTTAATGTGCTGTTGATTTCAGCCCAGAGATGGAGGCTCCCTACAGCACCGAGGAGGAGAGGATGAGGCTGCTGGACCTGTACCGCTACATGCACGGTCGCATCCACAGCTCCTCCCGGCCCCTCAAGCTCATCTACCACGTAGCAGAGAGGGAAACCCTGCTGGCCTGGGTATGTCACTCCCACATGGTTTTACACGTGGAAGTGTTACTATGGGCAGTTCTCTATACTGGAGGCTGTTTTAGTCTGGAGTCTTGGTCTCACTGACCTGCATTCTGATGTAGATCTGAAGTTCAAGGGTTTACATTGTAGTATGTGAGCTATTTTGGATTGTTGCTAGCATTCATGTTACATACTTTTCAGCTCAATGGAACATACTTTGTAAATTACTGTTATTTGAAACTGTTGAAATGGATCTGCTAAGTCAACTTATTGAATCTCTGTCCTTTACTCTATAGGTCACAAGTAAATTTGAATTGTACACCTGCTTCAGCCCCTTGGTGACTAAGGCCTGTGCCATTAACGCCATAACCAAGCTTCTACGGTGGATCAAGAAGGAGGAGGACCGTCTCTTTATCCGATACCCACCCAAGTATTCAACCACCCCTAACCCCAGCAAAAGCTCCCGAAGGTCTGACCAGCAGGACTCAACAGATAATGGCTTCATGTCTCTCCTATAGAGCTGCTCGAGCCCTGTGCTTAGCCCTGGCTATTCTACTCTGTCAACAAAGTTTGTACACTGGTTCTACAAGAGGTTTGGCACAGGCCACATCCTACATCTTTGGGTACTTCATTGAACTTTAACCACTGGACTATTTAAGGAGGACTTGCCTTTTTGACACTTTCAGACTCTATTACTTCTGTATCTTTATGAGAAAGCATGTATAGTAACTGCATTAGTGCTCTTTTAGATTACAGTCGAACAAGTTGATGTTCAGTGAATCTGTAAAGAGAAAGCAAACATTTTTAAATTGGCTAGTGGTGGAACATTGAAGATCATTTTCAATGATATTGAGGTGTTTTATATAGTTTTATTCTATTGTAACAATGGTGAGAACTCGAATGTATCATATCAAAGACTTGTTACATACAACTATTGCAATTCAAGCTTTCATGGTCATTGACACTGTAGCACATGACAAAAATTAAATGGACTACCTTCATTATACAGAACTGCTCTTGAATTTGTTTAACTACCTTCATAATTATTGCTAGAAACCTTAGATGTTGACAGGCTGACATGAGTGTGGTTATTGGTGGGATGAACAGGAAATTAAAAAGCATGAATATCTGATTTTGAAATCACATCTTCATCAAAATTGGAAGGATTACCACTCTAGTATGTGTATATTTGTTTTGATATGACCTCTACATGTTATTCTCAGTTGATACAATTGCTAAACAATTGTTTGATTTGCATGTTATCATCTTTGCAGTTTAGATTGTAAATAGTGTTAACTCAGTTAATTATGCTCTGTTAATGTAAACATTCAGTTACATTGTCATTCTGTCCTTCATTCAAGAAAATCCTTTTTGCTGGGAACCAAATTATTCACACACAGTCTACTCTAGTAATCCTTAAATATTTTTAAGTACTTGATGGTTAAATGCTTTGTCCAGCACACTCAGAAAATCCTACAATGGAGTCCTAATTTGTGGGATTCTTTATTAAAAGACACTTGATGCAAATTCTTGTTGGATACCAGGATCAACTATGCTGGACTTTGTCATGTCCTTAGTGGTGGCTGTTCAGGCTTATCTGGTTTGGCTGTTAGGAACATCTTATCCAGAGTATTAATGTTCATTGGGTTCTTAAATAAATCCCAGGTTACACAAACCACCTTGTCATTATTTTATAACTGCATGTTAGATTTTTATGAGACTGAGAACAAACAACCATTTAAAACAATGTATTTCTTGTGAGAAAATATTGTTTTAGACAGATTGTAGATCTTGTGGTACAATTCAAATTACAAGATCCAGAAGTCCTCTGTACCACCTAATACACCGCCTAGTAGGCTGGTGCACTTTCATGCCGAAACTACAGGGTTTTGTGCCAACTGACCACTAGGGAACATAATCTGATATCTCAATAAGTATTGTCACTGATACAAATAGCTACAGAGCTTCATACATAAATCTTTTTCCATATTTATTTTTAAATAACACTTTCAAATTGTCACACGATATAAATTACAATCTAATATTTAGAATTTTTGCATTCCTTAAATTACTTAGTGTATTATAAACACATACATTTACATATATACAGAATGTGCATATGCTTCTACACATGCACATAACCAAGTTATTTATATCACATTTTTCATACCTATGGCTTCAGAGCTCATATATTCTATAAACCTTTAACTAACAGATTGTGCTTTTCAAGTCATTGGAGGGTTTGCAAATAATATTTTGCCAAGTTATTGACCTTGTTAAAAAAGTGGTTGCAGTGACCGCTGACATGACTGGTGAAACAGCATCTCCATTGTCCTGACTAGACATTCAAAAGTCCTCATGTTCCATCAGATAGCTACAACAAGCACACCATTTTCATTTCATATAAAAAAGAAAAAAAATAGCCTCACAATGTGTAAAAATATGTATAAGCATGGTATTTCAATGACAAATACAATCTGAATATGCTTTGAATCTAGCAAATCCCTTAAGGATAAATATACAATGTATTTATTTGATGTCTTGATTCACTTGGCCTAAAACAACCTTCATAATATTACTAGACTCATTGCAAAGTCATTAAAAACTAATCACAATGAATAATCACATTTTATCATGTCTTTTAGGAACTCCTCTCACATTTCCCAAATGATAATGTTCACCCTAAGAGGTGAGAGTCAACCAGACCATCATTTAGGTATATCAAACCACTCAAATTCCATGTCCACCTTCTGGTGAATGACTGAAGCTAGGGTCGTTATTTTCTCACCCAAGCTCTTTGTTATTGGTCTGATCCCTCCTAACCATACAGATTGTGGTGGATTTGCAGACTGACAAAATCCTTCATATGAAATTGGAGGGGTTGAAACTGAGGTTCCCCTTGACGTGGTTCATAACGTGGTTCAGGTGTATCATGGCACGGTCGTATGCCGTGTGTACAGACTTGCGGACGCTGGGCTTCTTGCCCTCCATCAGGCGCAGTTTGTCCACCGTGTCATCCATCCCCATTGGCAGCAACTTGTCCCGTGGCAGCCATTGCCTGAAAGGCAGCAAGAGGGTTCAACAGAAAGACAAAAACATACAATAGGAGGGGAGAAAAAGTGTACCCAAAAGCGCTTTAGACCAGCTTTATTTTCCCGGATAGTCACCTGTTAAAGTGTCCTAGGGTAAGGAATGTTTTTGGGATACAATAGGAGGAATCAAAACACACATCAACTATCCAGTAAGTACCTTAGATAATTCATGTGAATTATCATTCAGCAGAACGCTCATCTTTACTTTCTTACCAGGTCCTTTTGGTGTCAAAGAACAGCACGAGGTAGTGCCTCTCCCCTGTCGCTTTCTGCCTCCGCTCCCCCAGTTTGAGCACGTCCCCAGGAGGCACGGGGATGGGGATGCCGTTGTGAAGAAGCCCTTCCTGAGGCATGTCAGGGTCAACAACCTGGGGAAATCCATTGGTAGTTTATGTATCCTGTTACTCTCTGTGCTACAACGACTGGTAAAGTCAAATTCAACTACATCTAAAAGAAGGTAACTTGTCAACCATTACATGTGCCAACCCAAAAACTCTTGAAAATCAAGCCAAGCCTCTATTGCAGTGCCTTCTGAAAGTGTTCACACCCCTTGACTTTTTCCACATTTTGTTGTGTGACAAAGTAGGATTAAAATGTATTTAATTGTCATATTTTGACAACGATCTACACAAAATACTCTAATGTCAGAGTGGAAGAAAAATGTACAGTGTCTGTTGGAAGCAGACCAGGTTTTCCACTAGGACTTTGCCTGTTCTTAGTTCTATTCCTTTTATTTTTATCCTAAAAAAACTCCCTTGTCCTTGCTGATGACAAGCATATCCATAACAAGATGGAGCCACCACCATGCTTGGAGCCACCACCATGCTTGAAAATATGGAGAGTGGAACTCATTGATGTGTTGTGTTGGATTTGCCCCAAACATAATGCTTTCTATTCAGGACAAAAGGTTAATGTCTTTGCCACATTTCTGGCAGTATTACTTCAGTGCCTTATTGCAAACAGGATGTTTTGGAAGATTTTTATTCTGTATTCTGTCCTTTTCACTCCGTCAGTTAGGTTAGTATTGTGGAGTAACTACAATCTTTGAGCCATCCTCAGTTTTCCGATCACAGACATTTAATAACTCTGTAACTGCTTTAAAATCACCATGGTGAAATCACTGAGCGTTTTCCTTCCTCTCCGTCAATTGAATTCAGAAGGACGCCTGTATCTTTGTAGTGACTGGGTGTATTGATACACCATCCAAAGTGTAATTAATAACTTCACCATGCTCAAAGGGATATTCAATGTCTACTTTTTTTTTTTTTACCCATCTACCAATAGGTGCCCTTCTTCGCGAGCCGTTGAAAAAACCTCCCTGGTCTTTGTAGTTTAATCTGTGCTTCAAATTCACTGCTTGAGAGAACTAAAATGTAAATGTAAACTTACAGATAATTGTAATGTGGGGGGTACAGAGACGGGGTAGTCATTCAAAAATCCTGTTAAAACACCATTATTGCACAAAGTGAGTCCATGCAACTTCGGAATGTATTCAGGCCCCTTGACTTTTTCCACATTCTGTTGAGTTACAGCCTTATTAAAATGGATTAAATATTATTTATTTCTCAGCCATCTACACACAATAACCCATAATGACAAAGCGAAAACAATTTTTTTGAAATTTCTGCAAATGTATTAAAAATAAAAAACATAAATACCTTATTCATATAAGTATTCAGACCCTTTGCTATGAGACAGTGACAGTGAATGTCAGAGCAAAAACCAAGCCATGAGGTCGAGGGAATTGTCCAAAGAGCTCCGAGACAGGATTGTGTCGAGGCACAGATCTGGGGAAGGGTACCAAAACATTTCTCCAGCATTGAAGGTCCCCAAGAACACAGTGGCCTCCATCATTCTTAAATGGAAGAAGTTTGGAACGACCAAGAATCTTCATAGAGCTGGCCGCCCTGCCAAACTGAGCAATCGGGGGAGAAGGGCCTTGGTCAGGGAGGTGATCAAGAACCCGATGATCACTCTGACAGAGCTCCAGAGTTCCTCTGTGGAGATGGGAGAACCTTCCAGAAGGACAACCATCTCTGCAGCACTCCACCAATCAGACCTTTATGGCCACCCCTCATTAAAAAGGTACATGACAGCCCGCTTGGAGTTTGCCAAAAGGCACCTAAAGACTCTCAGACCATGAGAAACAAGATTCTCTGGTCTGATGAAACCAAGATTGAACTCTTTGGCCTGAATGACAAGCGTAACTTCTGGAGGTAACATGGCACCATCCGTACGGTGAAGCATGGTGGTGGCAGCATCATGCTGTGGGGATGTGTTTCAGCGGCAGGGACTGAGAGACTAGTAAGGATCGAGGAAAAGATTAACAGCGCAAAGTACAGAGAGATCCTTAATGAAAACCTGCTCCAGAGCGCTCAGGACCTCAGACTGGGGTGAAGGTTCACCTTCCAACAGGACAACGACCCTAAGCACACAGCCAAGACAACACAGGAGTGGCTTCGGGACAAGTCTCTGAAGGTCCTTGAGTGGCCCAGCCAGAGCCCGAACTTGAGAGGATCTGCAGAGAAGAACAGGAGAAACTCCCCAAATACAGGTGTGCCAAGCTTGTAGCGTCATACCCAAGAAGACTCGAGGCTGTAATCGCTGCCAAATGTGCTTCAACCAAGTATTGAGTAAAGGGTCTGAATACTTATGTAAAATGTGATAGTTTTTTATTTTTTATAAATTTGCAAACATTTAGAGAAAATTGTTTTTGCTTTGTCATTATGAGGTAGTGTGTGTAGATTGATGAGGGAAAAAACTATTTAATCCATTTTAGAATAAGCCTGTAACGTAACAAAATGTCGAAAAAGTATTGTTAAGCACATTTTTACTCCTTTAATTATTTAGGCTTGCCTTAACAAAGGGGTTGAATACGGCAGGTAGCTTAGTGGTTAAGAGCGTTGTGCCAGTAACCGAAAGGTCGCTGGTTCTAATCCCCGAGCCGACTAGGTGAAAAATCTGTCGATGTGCCCTTGAGCAAGGCACTTAACCCTAATTGCTCCTGTAAGTCGCTCTGGATAAGAGCGTCTGCTAAATGACTAAAATGTAAAATGTTATTGACTCAAGACATGTCAGCTTTTCATTTTTTATTAATTTGTAAAAAATTCTCTAAACATAATTCCACTTTGACATTATGGGATATTGTGTGTAGATCAGTGACATTAAATGTAAATGTAATACATTATTAATTGAGTCTGTAACACAACAATATGTGGAAAAAGTCAAGAGGTGTGAATACTTCTGAAGGCACTGTATGTACATGCAATGAATGAGTGACAGAACTCATGTTCTCTCACCATTGCTGGGTATGATGGATATCCACGACACTTAGCCCAGACCAGGTCCAGTGGTGTGAGCTCTGTCTCACTATCAAAGGGCAAAAGCATACTCCTCCCTGAGGACAAAGACGTGGGATGTTTAACTCAAATTGAAATGGAACAATTATTTTATATAATGAATTCTATAATTTTATAGAATTTTCTCAAATGTAGTCAGGTCCAAAATTATTGGCATCCTTGATAAAGATGAGCAAAAAAGACTAAAATAAATAATACAAATACAATTTTTGGAAAATGATATTATTTTATACTAATAATACGATTGCTCAGAGAAAGAGATTTTGTTTAACAAGTAATACAATTTTTTTTTTTTTTAAGATAGGGGTCAAAATTGGCACCCGTTTTCAATACTCTGCAAAACTCCCCTTGCGAGGTCTTTCATACAGAATCATTCCAAATCCTTGATCCTTTTTATTTCTACTCCTGAGTGGCGCAGTGGTCTAAGGCACTGCATCGCAGTGCTAACTGTGCTACTAGAGATCCTGGTTCGAATCCAGGCTCTGTCGCAGCCGGCCGCGACCGGGAGACTCATGGGCGGCGCACAATTGGCCCAGCGTCGTCCAGGGTAGGGGAGGGAATGGCCGGCAGGGATGTAGCTCAGTTGATAGAGCATGGCGTTTGCAACGCCAGGGTTGTGGGTTCGTTTCCCATGGGGGGCCAGTATAAAAATAAAAAAAATGTATTCACTAACTGTAAGTCGCTCTGGATAAGAGCGTCTGCTAAATGACTAAAATGTAAATGTAAATGTAATTTTGTGGTCAATTGGCCATTTCTTTGTGGAATTTGATGTGTACTAGGGGTTATTGTCTTGCTGGAAGGTCCACTTGCTGCTAAGTTTTAGCCTCCTGGCAGAGGCAACAAGGTTTTTTCTGGCAACCCTTCCAAAGAGCCTATTGATATGGAAGTGGCGTCTAATGCTAGATTTGGCGACCAAGTATATTTCTCCAACTGTGGCCCTTGCACGTTTCTTTGCCTCGCGAACCATCTTCCACACTGCGCGGGTACAAGATACATACATGTCCAATATCAGGCAAGTTTATCACTGTTCCAGTGGTTTTAAACTTCTTAAAGTAGAACTGCACTTCCTGATTTGGCCTCGTTTTTCATCAATGCTCATTATGAAATGCCAGTGGCCATTACTGAAAGCGATCGAGAATTGTCTTCGGGTTGTGGTTTCATGTGGGTGTTTCTTGGGTGTGCCTTTGCCATTCAATCACAACAAACATGGGCTAATTCAGTTATATGTGTGGGCTAAAGTAGAGAGGAAGAGGCGAATAGAAAGTAAAGCCGGCGCTGACCTTGTGTTTAGTCAAGCTGACAGCAGCTAGTTAGCATAGCTTGGGGGATAGCTAGCATTGGCTGTAATACCTTTCCTGGCCATCTGATTGTTGAACAACTTTTACGGAAGCCCATTTTCACTAGTGTAGCTATTTCCTGATCAATATGTGCATTAGAGCTTTAGAGATCCAACCCGAGCCCGACAGGCCCCAACATTATGCATCGGGTTAGGGCCGGGTAAGTGCTGTTTTTTTTCATCAATAACTTGGGTACGGGCAAGGCATCACTAAATTGATCAAATAACAATTTGAAGCTGAGCCATTTGCTCGTGCTCTGACTAAGATCATAACACGGTGTCAGAAGTATATAAGACAGGAGAGATGGAGAGATGTTCCTTGAGTTTTGTCAGAGTTTAGAATGACGATAAGTAGCTACAGCTAACTACTCTCTCATCTCTTCATTGAGCAGAGCAGCCCAAGCAAAAAAATTGCTATGGATACTCAGACTCTGAGCACCATGAGCAGAGCGCATTGCACGCAGGGAGCGAGTGACAGACAGCGAGGAGCAGCTAATGGATTTACTTACGGAGGAAGTTATTTCTGATTTCGGGCTTAAATTTGGCAGAAGTAATCGGGCCTGGGTAGGGTAGGGCCTAAACGTTGCGGGCATGGTTGGGCATGAGCATTGCACATCAACCTACTGCCAAAGATACACGTGTTGTCTGGAGAATTTGTTTTGCATGGCCTGGTGCCTGCTCATTTTCGACCATTCAATTGGTCTGCCTAAAATGAGGTCTCCACCCGCCCAGGGCACCGGGCCATGCAAAGCGAACTCGCCTAGACTTTCCCAGAAAACACGGTGCCGCCACCGTCTTTATAGGCAAAAGGGGCATGAATTGTTGACATAATTGTAATCCAAACCAAACCCTCAACTAAATCATGATGCAGTCACTTACCAAACTCAGTTTTGGACGAGACCAACATTATGACCAAAATTATCCTATTTAAACATTGTACTCAATTTTGAAACTATAATAAATGTTTTTGACTCATATAGATCAAACATAGGCCATTTTCAAAAGGAGAAGTTGGTTGTCAAGGGCAGGTATGATTGTTTTTTTGCAATTTTTTTGTAACCATTGCCTGATTTATGAAGGCCAACCAACATGGTGATGGTTGTACATGCGTGTTACCTCATTTTTATAACCCAGTGAAACAGGAAGCCATGGAAGGCCACAATACAGTTCCTTAAATTGAGATTAAATAAACAAAAGTAGAATGTTAATGCATTTTTAATTTTGTTTGTTTTTATTTATAACACTCTTTAGTGGTGGCAATCATTTTGAACCCTATCTTTTTGAGAGAAAAAAAAATATTATTTGTTAACCTCTTTCTCTGAGCAATTGTATTAGTATAAAATAATATAATAATTTAAAAAATTGAGCATACAATATAGTTTGGTATTTGTATTCTTTATTTTATACAGTCTTTTTTGCTCATCTTTATCAAGGGTGCCAATAATCTTTGACCCGACTGTATATTGTATACATCCATATTCATGAAATTATAGCTATTATGTCTGCCCTAAGGTATGTGGTGCCTGGACACACTCACCTGAGCCTCCATTCTGCCTCTCGGGGACTTTAGCCAGAGCTGGTTTACCACGGCTGCGTTTGGGTAGCAGGGGGGCACTACATCCATAGACAGAACAAAGGGAAGATCCATGTTATTTCTGAATATATTCCACCTTGAAAATCAGAACACATTTCAGATGTATCAGGTGTTTAGAGGGATTCTCACCTGTGTTTTTGGTCATTGGATGGTAGGTCTGAGGAGTCATCTTTGTGCTTTCCTAGCCCATTTGTCAAGCCTAGTAGAATACACATTCTGTTAATTGATATCTTCGTCATTATCTACCCTCTCTTCCCTTATGCAACTCATAAATAAAGGGTAAATAATTGTTTTCCTTTATAACAAGTAATAACTTGTTAATACAATCACATAGAGCTTGAATGAAATGACAGAGCAAATGTAAATTAAATGTTTTGTACCGTCCTCTTTGACGAGGTGGAGGGGCTTTTCTCCCTCGCTGTCAGAGCTGGACCCTCTGGACCTCAGGTTGTGGGATGACGGTGAGGAGTGTGTGGGCGGAGGGGCGGGGTTGGAGAGGGTGGTCACACTGGGAGGTTTTGGAATGGTGGGGGTATGGTCCAAGCCATTGGTTTTACCCTCAGTGGTCCCTCCGTTCTGTAACTGAGCCGCCTTGTTCTTTGCGAGTCTTGCTCCATTTTTAGCTTTCTTGAACAGAACGGATGTACGACGGCCAACTCCAACCAAAGGACAGGCGTTATTGGGAGGACTGGGAGTCTCCAAAGGAGAGACCTCTTGAGAAGCCTCCTCCTGTTTGCACGGTGTCGGTGTCTCCCCAACTTCAGCATCATCATCACTCCGCCCGTTGCCCCCACTACGGGAGGATCTCTGGCGCTTGTAGGAGCGCCCTGGTGACCTTCGCCCTGTGGTCACTAGGCCCAGAAAGGGTGGTTCAGGTGGGGCATCGCCTGGCAGGGGGGATGACACTGGGCATGAAGGCTCTAGTGTTGGTGGAGAGTCAGCTACAAGAAGGAAACATGCATTTATCACTTTGTTAAAGCTCAGACACACCGGTAGGATTGTCAAATGTTTGCCTGCCGACAGTACTTAGCACCTCTGAACAGTGTCGGCTGTCAATCTCTTTTGTGTTCACACAGCAAAGTCATTACATTTACATTTTAGTCATTTAGCAGATCCTCTTATCCAGAGCGACTTACAGTTAGTGAGTGCATACATATTTATTTACTTTCATACATTGGAAGTCATCAGCCACTCAGCCTTGTTAAAATACTCCAAACCAGAAGGTGACAGTAGCGTTGCTTGGCAATGCATATCCGTGTTTATTGCTTATGGTCTAGATTCCAAGCCATCTCTGCTAATGTTGCTATTTTGTAGAAAGCCCTTGTTGATACTAGCCAGATGGCCACAGCTAGATAACTACCTAGCAAGATGACGAATAAATAATTTAATTCTCTCTCCATAATCCCATGCTGCCAGTGTCAGCCCATAGTCAATGTTTAGTTAGCTAGCTAACGTTAGAATATTCACTAGCACAGCATAGCTAGCTAGATAAGGACACTGCACTAACTCGGCAGCTAACACAGGCAGCTGTTTCATGTAAAATAGCTAATCAATTGTGATTTAACTATAATGTCAATACTAGGTGCAGTGGTTAACTAGCTTGGAGGAAGTATTTAGTGTTGTGTGCATTGTGTCTGTGCACTTAGCTAGCTACCATCCCATGGCCTATATTGCATATGAAGTGTGTATGGAGAAATGACCTAATTTATCATTATATATATTTTTGCCTCCCCCCACGTGGGAGTTTGTGCTCTCTGATTGGCTCAAAATGGTTGGCCACTGACGAGCATTGCTATTCTACAAGTAGAATCGGTAGGTTCGTCGCTACCGGATCCGCACGCAGCAGGTACCGCTTTTTTTCTAGCAAGAGAACGAATGGCCTCCCGCTGTGATAAGTACCTATTGGCAGTCTATCGGCAGTGAGATTCTCTGTGTGTTTCATGCTTTAGGGCAGAGGTTCCCATACTTTTCACTCAGGCCCCACTTCCAGCATTGGGGAACATCCCGCAACCCCCTGCGCGCTCGCGCCACATCTATTTCTGTGGGCACAAGCACTGTTCATGACACAAACTGTTCACACCCCTCTTGTTGGCGAAGACAAAATGTTGCAGGTTTAAAGCTTATTTCCTGCAATTCTACACATTTTGTCATGGGGTGCAGAGAAAATGTTGCCATTTTAAAGCAAATGTTCTTGCAATTCTATAAATTTTTCCATGTCTAATGTTTATTCATGTGATATTTGAGTGACTAAAACATTACAACAAAATCTATGTGCTAAAAAACGTTAGCTGACTTGGGCTAGTTGATCTGGACATTTGACAAGTTATAACTGACTGACATGACAAGAGTAACTGATGATGTACTACCCAATTTAGAAATTGCACCTTGGGGGGAGACCCCCGCGCCCCCCCAGCCTAGCAGGCGCGCACCACAGTTTGGGAACCCTTGCTTTAGGGTAATAAAATCAGAATTGCACAACAACAAATCAATAATTAGACTAACACATTCATTCTAGAAAGATTAGTAGAGTTGGAAAGCAATAATGAAAGTAAATCCCTTCTCTTACCTGTCTCCGGGGTAGAGGCTGATGTTAAAGGACCGTTCTCCACATTGCCTTTCTCTCCCTTTTCTTCTTCCCCCTCTTCCTCGACTTCGACTTCTTCTTCTTTCCCGTTGAGCGACTGTGAGCGCTGCTGCTTGTGCCTGACCGTGTTGATCTCTCTGCGCAACAGCCGGATGCGTTTGGTTCTCCCGCCACTGGAGTGCATGGACGTCACCATGTCCAACTTATCCAGCAGGACCTTCAGCTGCTCCTCTGTGGATAGGTGGAGCCTGTTGTCTGGGTCCAGGAGAGAGTCCACTGTAGAGAAAGGAAGGAAAAGAGACAGAGGATAAAGAAGAGGGTTATGATTGTGAAGCTTTTTTCTCTGAACGCCATTCCACGACCAACCCAACCCGTGAGCTATGCTCACCGTCCTCCCAGGTGCATTGGTAGAAGCCGTGCATGTTGGGAAAGTCTGGGAGGTGCATGCCCGTGCTGGGATCCAACCCGATGCTCTGGGCCTGTCTGTGGGCATGGCGGAGGACGGCCCCTCCCACCTCCCGCAGGTGCAGGGCAGCTCGGTGGAACGCAGTCTCCTTTGAGTTGTACCTCAGGCAGTTGGACACCATGAGGTTGAAGTCGCCCTCCAGGTCTGCAATGGAGCAGTAAGCATGGGCCTCCAGTTTGGCACGCATGCTGGACAAGTCCATGGGCTTGGAGATGAACTCCAGATAGTCCGGGACCTTCAATTAAAAACATACAAATTAACAAACTATTCAAGAAAGAAGCAGGTGAGAAAAGCATTGCTAGAGGCTGAATTGTAAAGCAATGCAAAAAAATACAAATTTATCTAACTCTACTAACCTCTGCTAGATTCACAGGCTGAGAGAAGATCTGTGCCGTGTCCTTCTCCTGAAGCTGGTCCAGGGTGGAACGCAGCAGTATTAACGCAGGGGTCAACTTCAGCTCCAGAGCAGCCTGATGAAGTTTCATCTGGAGGGAGAATGAAAGAGGGAGGGGGAGAGAAAGAGGGAATATGAAAGGGTGCAGAGTAATTTAAGGAAAGCAATAAGACAGATACAGTGATTGTAGAAATGCATTATTTTCATACGTTATATGCAAATGGTAACTCATGATTATGTAAAATAATAATAATAATAATCATCATGGCCTCTCCCAACTGACACAGTACCTGCTCTCTCTTTAGTCTCTCTCTCTTGCGGATGAGTTCCACCAGAAGTCGGGCTCTCTCCAGGTCCTGCCGCAACTTCTGCCAGTACCGTAGCTCCTCCCTCGCCGCAGTAAGCTTCTCATCAGGCTCCCTCTGAACACATGCACACACACAATTTACATTTCACTATCAACATGAGCTCTATAATTGACATTAAGTCTTTCCCTCCCCGTGTTTTCCTGACCTGCTCAGCAGTCTTGTGAGCCTGCAGATGCGAGTGCAGGCGCCGGATGAGAGGCATGCCATTTCGGGACTGACGTTTCAGCAGCCAGTAGTTGTGAAGCCTCTGCATGAACTGGTTCTTCCTCTGGACAGCAACCCCAATGCAAATCTTGTTCAGCCTGTTTATGACATTGCAATAACTGTTATTCATATTCTGGCATCCTCCCACTGTATAGATAGTGTATTAATAGTTAGTATAAGGCAGCTGTACTGTTCCATTAAACATATTAGGCTATAGAAATGTGCTCTCTAAACTGAAGAATACTCAAAGCAAATATACCGGTAGTAAGAAGACAAAGAGAATAATGCTACTGGGAGTGGTGGGTCAGTAGAGGGGTGTGGGAGGTCTGACCTGTGAGAAGGGATCTGAGGCACCAGCAGCACAGGCACAGCAGCGCGGCGGGTCGTCTGACCCTTCTTCTTCTTCTGGCCCTTGGGAGTCTTTTTACTGGGCAGTGCTGGGGGGCTCTGAGTGTATGACCTTTGACCTCTGTTCCCCCTTCCTCCCACCAGCCTCCCCTCCACATCAGCTGACCCATCTCGCCTTGAGCCGACCGGGGAGTGATTCTCACAGAAGGCCGTTTTCTTTACAGAGAAGGTGGTTCCGTTGACCCCAGTCTCTCGAACCGGGTCAATCTTCATGAAGAGGCCAGCCTTCTGGGCACAGGTGACATGGAAGGCCCGGTAGCAGTTGGCCTTGTGGCACTGGATGGACGCGCCCCAGCCTTTCTGCTTGCACAGGTGGCAGGTGAGCTTCCAGCGGGCTGGGGGGATGTTGTTCACCCCCTCTACGGGCTCCAGGAACACTGTGTTGGCAAAGCACACCTCTGGGATCCATATGGCACAGACTACATGGGCCCAGCGTCCATCACTAGTCTGTTTGAAGGCACCTCCCCGGTTGGGGCAGAGCACACAGTCCACGGGGCGCGAGGGGGACTGCAGACAGCAGCGGCACAGCCACTGGCCCTCAGGGATGTACGGCACGCCGTAACACTCCTGGTGGACGGCAAGGTTGCAGATGTCACAGAACAGGATGACGTTGCTGTTGAGACACTCGTCGTCCAGGCACACGCAGCAGAAGGCGTCCTCGTCGATGGCACTCTGGGACAGGGCCTGGCTCCGTGACTCCAGGATGGACTCCCTCTCCAGACGGTCGATCAGCAGCTCAAAGGTGTCTGGGGAGATGGAGGCGTGGCCATCAGACACCCTCTTCTGGTTGACCATCTCCAGCCAGGCCAGGTCCTCCTCGTCCATGTCGTACTCTGCCTCACAGTCCTGCTCCTCTCCTGACTTCTCTATAAACCGGTAGTAGGCCGCAGGGAGGGGAGGTGCGTCTGAAGGACACAGGGAGTCAAGCACGCGGAAGGTGGGCTCAGGGAGAGGGCTTTGGTGAGAAGGGTGCTGGGAGGGATTGGTTTGGCTTTGCATGTGCTGCTGACTGCCAGAACGTCGGCTCAGGTGAGATGAGGTTTTGCTTTCCCTCCTGCGGCCCTTTGGGTTGGGAGGTTTACGCCCTGGTCTGGCTCTGCTCTGGGTCTGTTCGCTGTTCTCTTTGTTACTGTTGCACTCAACAATGTCCTGAGCCATCATCTCATCCTCTGTGATGACTGGCAGAGGGTCAGTGATGTTGATCCTGTGAAGCCTTCCATCCAGGTCCACCTCCACCATCTTCTGGGCCTGAGCATAGGTCAAAGTCTCTCTAGATGGAGATAGTTGCAGTCTATAGGGGGAAGGCGGCCGCGGCTGAACACTGGAGACCCTGCCCCTTCCCCTTCCCCGGCCCCTGCCCATCTCAAGGCCAACTTCTCCTGCACTGCATCCCCTCCTCCGCAGCCTCCTCATGGGGGCTTGCACTAGTTTCCTTGAATGGAGAGGGTGAGGACGGAGTTATGCAAAAGAAGGACAAAAAAAACAAATCTGTTGTTAAATTCTGAATTGCACAGTAAGTCAAGAGGAACTAATTAGAAGGTAGCCTACATTTGAAATGTCATGAATGATGATTACATAGCAAATTAGGATAGAGAGACTATAACTTAAATGTATCTGCGATAAGGAAAACAACACACCAGAGTAGATTTCAAACAGTTAAACACCAATTTATCAACATACAGTAGCTAATGCACTCGCCAGTGCCAGCCTGCTGCAAGTTTGTGCAAGAGAGACTCACAGGAACATACGTGTGCATTACATTTTCTGGACAAAATAGGGAAATTCCACGTTCCGGATCTGTACTATACAGATATACATAATTATGGATATGAATGTCATTCTATTCATGGTGATGCATCTTAAATAGGTACACAAAGGTAGAAATAAATAAATCTCAGTATGAAAATGTATGCACTTACTAACTGTAAGTCGCTCTGGATAAGAGCGTCTGCTAAATGACTAAAATGTAAAATGTAAATATGCAATATCCTCATTTGCATATTTGGGTATTATTCTACACATTGGCTCCTATTTTAATGAGCTCCACCATCAAACAAGACCAAATTTGGTTGGTCCAGACCAAATCTGAACCAATCATAGACCAATCTATGTTTCACAAGTTTGGACATCATAGTACAGCACAGAAAAGTACAGTAGAGTATAGTCAAGTAGAGTTTAGTTCAGTACCGTACAGGAGAGTTCAGTACAGTAGAGTTCATTACAGTAGAGTTCAGTACAGTACAGTACCGTACAGTAGAGTTCAGTACAGTACAGTTCAGTAGAGTACCATACAGTACAGTACAGTTCAGTAGAGTACCATACAGTACAGTACAGTAGAGTTCAGTAGAGTACCATACAGTACAGTAGAGTTCAGTAGAGTACCATACAGTACAGTACAGTAGAGTTCAGTAGAGTACCATACAGTACAGTACAGTTCAGTAGAGTACCATACAGTACAGTACAGTAGAGTTCAGTACAGTAGAGTTCAGTAGAGTACCATACAGTACAGTACAGTTCAGTAGAGTACCATACAGTACAGTACAGTAGAGTTCAGTAGAGTACCATACAGTAGAGTTCAGTAGAGTACCATACAGTACAGTACAGTTCAGTAGAGTACCATACAGTACAGTACAGTAGAGTTCAGTAGAGTACCATACAGTAGAGTTCAGTAGAGTACCATACAGTACAGTAGAGTTCAGTAGAGTACCATACAGTAGAGTTCAGTAGAGTTCCGTACAGTAAAGTATAGTTCAGTACAATACATTATAGTGTAACCTACTCATGCTTGTGTGCTCTACTATGTACTGTACAGAACTCTACTCCACTCGATTCTACTGTGCAGTACAGGACTGTACTCTTCTTTTCTTTACTGTACTGTGCTCTACTATACTGTACTGTCCAAACTTGTGAAAACTAGACGTCTATGTTTGGACCAAATCTGAACCAATCATTGACGTCTATGTTTGGGCCAAATCAAGGCCGGTCCAGATGTCTGTGGACGTTGAAATCAAGGCAGGTCCAAACCGGACCAAAAAAAACGTCTGTGGACATTGAAATCAAGTTCAGGGCGGATTGACCAAATTTCAACTACTTTTTAACGTCCATGGACATCCGGTGGCAGTCGGTGCTCAGTGGGTGAGAGGGCTGGTTACAGTAAAATGGAAAGAAGGGGCTAATGGGGTAGGTGTCAGTAAAAGTAATGTATGTGAATGAGTGAGTGGGTGGTTGTCCAGACTTTTCACACTCTTGCTTTGACCACCAGAAGACAGAAACAGAAAGAAAACAGTTATCAGCTGAACATAACAGTACGCCAGTGGAAGGGAGGACAGTAGCAGGTCACCCAACTGTGTTGTGTGACAACTATGATTTCCCATAGTTCTGTTAACGATTTTTGGGGAAATTCTGTTACCGATTTAGTAATAGAATTTAGAGTTTAAATCACTTACTAATTCATAAGCAAAATTGGGATCAGTAAAAACACTAACTAACTGATTGGTTACTTCTGTGAATGTTCTTTATCCTCCGTCCTCATGAGAAATTATCTTAAAGATATGTGGGTTTTTGGAAATGTAATTTCAAGGCATTGTTTCTTCAATTTACAGAAGGCAAAAAAATTTATCCTAATCTAAATATAACTGTTGATATTAGTTGGCAAGGGTCTTTACTTCAACATTATTGTGTTTTGATGCATTTCTAATACCTTTTAAGACTTTTTCTGGCAGATGTTTTCTAAGAAATCAAATGCTTTCATTATTCCATTATTATTTTTTGGATTGAAAATGGTTGAACAATGTAGTGCCTTCAGAAAGTATTAATACCCCTTGACTTATTCCACATTTTGTTGTGTTACAGCCTGAATTAAAAAAATGGATTAAATATACACTGCTCAAAAAAATAAAGGGAACACTTAAACAACACAATGTAACACCAAGTCAATCACACTTCTGTGAAATCAAACTGTCCACTTAGGAAGCAACACTGATTGACAATAAATTTCACATGCTGTTGTGCAAATGGAATAGACAACAGGTGGAAATTATAGGCAATTAGCAAGACACCCCCAATAAAGGAGTGGTTCTGCAGGTGGTGACCACAGACCACTTCTCAGTTCCTATGCTTCCTGGCTGATGTTTTGGTCACTTTTGAATGCTGGCGGTGCTTTCACTCTAGTGGTAGCATGAGACGGAGTCTACAACCCACACAAGTGGCTCAGGTAGTGCAGCTCATCCAGGATGGCACATCAATGCGAGCTGTGGCAAGAAGGTTTGCCGTGTCTGTCAGCGTAGTGTCCAGAGCATGGAGGCGCTACCAGGAGACAGGCCAGTACATCAGGAGACGTGGAGGAGGCCGTAGGAGGGCAACAACCCAGCAGCAGGACCGCTACCTCCGCCTTTGTGCAAGGAGGAGCAGGAGGAGCACTGCCAGAGCCCTGCAAAATGACCTCCAGCAGGCCACAAATGTACATGTGTCTGCTCAAACGGTCAGAAACAGACTCCATGAGGGTGGTATGAGGGCCCAACGTCCACAGGTGGGGGTTGTGCTTACAGCCCAACACCGTGCAGGACGTTTGGCATTTGCCAGAGAACACCAAGATTGGCAAATTTGCCACTGGCGCCCTGTGCTCTTCACAGATGAAAGCAGGTTCACACTGAGCACGTGACAGACGTGACAGAGTCTGGAGACGCCGTGGAGAACGTTCTGCTGCCTGCAACATCCTCCAGCATGACCGGTTTGGCGGTGGGTCAGTCATGGTGTGGGGTGGCATTCCTTTGGGGGGCCGCACAGCCCTCCATGTGCTCGCCAGAGGTAGCCTGACTGCCATTAGGTACCGAGATGAGATCCTCAGACCCCTTGTGAGACCATATGCTGGTGCGGTTGGCCCTGGGTTCCTCCTAATGCAAGACAATGCTAGACCTCATGTGGCTGAAGTGTGTCAGCAGTTCCTGCAAGAGGAAGGCATTGATGCTATGGACTGGCCCGCCCGTTCCCCAGACCTGAATCCAATTGAGCACATCTGGGACATCATGTCTCGCTCCATCCACCAACGCCACGTTGCACCACAGACTGTCCAGGAGTTGGCGGATGCTTTAGTCCAGGTCTGGGAGGAGATCCCTCAGGAGACCATACGCCACCTCATCAGGAGCATGCCCAGGCGTTGTAGGGAGGTCATAAAGGCACGTGGAGGCCACAAACACTACTGAGCCTCATTTTGACTTGTTTTAAGGACATTACATCAAAGTTGGATCAGCCTGTAGTGTGGTTTTCCACTTTAATTTTGAGTGTGACTCCAAATCCAGACCTCCATGGGTTGATAAATTTGATTTCCATTGATAATTTTTGTGTGATTTTGTTGTCAGCACATTCAACTATGTAAAGAAAAAAGTATTAAATAAGATTATTTCATTCATTCAGATCTAGGATGTTTTATTTTAGTGTTCCCTTTATTTTTTTGAGCAGTGTAATTTCTCACCAATCTACACACAATACCCCATAATGACAAAATGAAAACTTCAAATTTATTGAAAATGAAATATACTGAACAAAAATATAAAACGCAACATGCAACAATTTCAACGATTTTAGTGAGTTACAGTTCATAAGGAAATCAGTCAATTGAAATACATTCATTAGGCCCTAATACAGTTGAAGTCAGAAGTTTACATACACTTTAGCCAAATACATTTAACCTCAGTTTTTCACAATTCCTGACATTTAATCCTGGTAAAAATTCCATGTTTTAGGTCAGTTAGGATCAACACTTTATTTTAAGAATGTGAAATGTCAGAATAATAGTAGAGAGAATTATATAATTCAGCTTTTATTTCTTTCATCACATTCCCAGTGGGTCAAACATTTATATACACTCAATTAGTATTTGGTAGCATTGTCTTTAAATTGTTTAACTTGGGTCAAACGTTTCAGGTAGCCTTCCACAAGCTTCCCACAATAAGTTGGGTGAATTTTGGCCCATTCCTCCTGACAGAGCTGGTGTAACTGAGTCAGGTTTGTAGGCCTCCTTGCTCGCACACGCTTTTTCAGTTCTGCCCACACATTTTCTATAGGGTTGAGGTCAGGGCTTTGTGATGGCCACTCCAATACCTTGACTTTGTTGTCCTTAAGCCATTTTTCCACAACTTTGGAAGTATGCTTGGGGTCATTGTCCATTTGGAAGACCCATTTGCGACCAAGCTTTAACTTCCTGACTGTTGTCTTGAGATGTTGCTTCAATATATCCACATAATTTTCTCCTTCCTCGTGATGCCATCTATTTTGTGAAGTGCACCAGTCCCTCCTGCAGCAAAGCACCCGCACAGCATGATGCTGCCACCCCCGTGCTTCACGGTTGGGATGGTGTTCTTCGGCTTGCAAGCTACCCCCTTTTTCCTCCAAACATAACAATTGTCATTATGGCCAAACAGTTCTATTTTTGTTTCATCAGACCAGAGGAGATTTCTCAAAAAAGTACGATCTTTGTCCCCATGTGCAGTTGCAAACCGTAGTCTGGCTTTTCTATGGCGGTTTTGGAGCAGTGGTTTCTTCCTTGCTGAGTGGCTTTTCAGGTTATGTCGATATAGGACTCGTTTTACTGTGGATATACAGTGGGGAGAACAAGTATTTGATACACTGCCGATTTTGCAGGTTTTCCTACTTACAAAGCATGTAGAGGTCTGTAATTTTTATCATAGGTACACTTAGACTGTGAGAGACGGAATGTAAAACAAAAATCCAGAAAATCACATTGTATGATTTTTAAGTAATTAATTTGCATTTTATTGCATGACATAAGTATTTGATCACCTACCAACCAGTAAGAATTCCGTCTCTCACAGACCTGTTAGTTTTTCTTTAAGAAGCCCTCCTGTTCTCCACTCATTACCTGTATTAACTGCACCTGTTTGAACTCGTTACCTGTATAAAAGACACCTGTCCACACACTCAATCAAACAGACTCCAACCTCTCCACAATGGCCAAGACCAGAGAGCTGTGTAAGGACATCAGGGATAAAATTGTAGACCTGCACAAGGCTGGGATGGGCTACAGGACAATAGGCAAGCAGCTTGGTCAGAAGGCAACAACTGTTGGCGCAATTATTCGAAAATGGAAGAAGTTCAAGATGACGGCCAATCACCCTAGGTCTGGGGCTCCATGCAAGATCTCACCTCGTGGGGCATCAATGATCATGAGGAAGGTGAGGGATCAGCCCAGAACTACACGGCAGGACCTGGTCAATGATCTGAAGAGAGTTGGGACCACAGTCTCAAAGAAAACCATTAGTAACACACTACGCCGTCATGGATTAAAATCCTGCAGCGCACGCAAGGTCCCCTTGCTCAAGCCAGCGCATGTCCAGGCCCGTCTGAAGTTTGCCAATGACCATCTGGATGATCCAGAGAGGAATGGGAGAAGGTCATGTGGTCTGATGAGACAAAAATAGAGCTTTTTGGTCTAAACTCCACTCGCCGTGTTTGCAGGAAGAAGAAGGATGAGTACAACCCCAAGAACACCATCCCAACCGTGAAGCATGGAGGTGGAAACATCATTCTTTGGGGATGCTTTTCTGCAAAGGGGACAGGACGACTGCACCGTATTGAGGGGAGGATGGATGGGGCCATGTATCGCGAGATCTTGGCCAACAACCTCCTTCCCTCAGTAAGAGCATTGAAGATGGGTCGTGGCTGGGTCTTCCAGCATGACAACGACCCGAAACACACAGCCAGGGCAACTAAGGAGTGGCTCCGTAAGAAGCATCTCAAGGTCCTGGAGTGGCCTAGCCAGTCTCAGACCTGAACCCAATAGAAAATCTTTGGAGGGAGCTGAAAGTCCGTGATCGCCCAGCGACAGCCCCCGAAACCTGAAGGATCTGGAGAAGGTCTGTATGGAGGAGTGGGCCAAAATCCCTGCTGCAGTGTGTGCAAACCTGGTCAAGACCTACAGGAAACGTATGATCTCTGTAATTGTAAACAAAGGTTTCTGTACCAAATATTAAGTTCTGCTTTTCTGATGTATCAAATACTTATGTCATGCAATAAAATGAAAATTAATTACTTAAAAATCATACAATGTGATTTTCTGGATTTTTGTTTTAGATTCCGTCTCTCACAGTTGAAGTGTACCTATGATAAAAATTACAGACCTCTACATGCTTTGTAAGTCGGAAAACCTGCAAAATCGGCAGTGTATCAAATACTTGTTCTCCCCACTGTAGATAATTTTGTACCCGTTTCCTACAGCATCTTCACAAGGTCCTTTGCTGTTGTTCTGGGATTGATTTGCACTTTTCGCACCAAAGTACGTTCATCTCTAGGAGACAGAACGCGTCTCCTTCCTGAGCGGTATGACGGCTGCGTGGTCCCATGGTGTTTATACTTGCGTACTATTGTTTGTACAGATGAACGTGGTACCTTCAGGCGTTTGGAAATTGCTCCCAAGGATGAACCAGACTTGATTTTCCCATGATGTCAAGCAAAGAGGCACTGAGTTTGAAGGTAGGCCTTGAAATACATCCATAGGTACACCTCCAATTGACTCAAATGATGTCAATTAGCCAGAAGCTTCTAAAGCCATGACATCATTTTCTGGAATTTTCCAAGCTGTTTAAAGGCACAGTCAACTTAATGTATGTAAACTTCTGACCCACTGGAATTGTGATACAGTGAATTATAAGTGAAATAATCTGTCTGTAAGCAATTGTTGTAAAAGTTACTGGTGTCATGCACAAAGTAGATGTCCTAACCGACTTGCCAAAACTATAGTTTGTTAACAAGAAATTTGTGCAGTGGTTGAAAAACAAGTTTTAATGACTCCAACCTAAGTGTATGTAAACTTCCGACTTCAACTGTATTTGGATTTCACGTCTGGGCAGGGGCGCAGCCATGGAAGGGCCTGGAGAGCCAGGCCTAGCCAATCAGAATGAGTTTTTCCCCACAAAAGGGCGTTATTACAGACATAAATACTGCTCAGTTTCATCAACTGTCCTGGTGGCTGGTCTCAGACGATCCCGCAGGTGAAGAAGCCGGATGTGGAGGTCCTGGGCTGGCTACACGTGGTCTGCGGTTGTGAGGCCGGTTGGGCGTACGGCCAAATTCTCTAAAACGACAATGGAGGCGACTTATGGCTGAGAAATAAACATTAAATTCACTGGCAACAACTCTAGCGGACATTCCTGCAGTCAGCATGCCAATTGCACGCTCCCTCAAAACCTGAGACATCTGTGGCATTGTGTTGTGTGACAAAACTGCACATTTTTAGAGTGGCCTTTTATTGTCCACAGCACAAGGTGCACCTGTGTAATGATCATGCTGTTTAATCAGCTTCTCGATATGCCACACACGTCAGGTGGATGGATTATCTTGGCAAAGGAGAAATGCTCACTAAAAGGGATGTAAACAAATGTGTGCACAAAATTGGAGGGAAATAAGCTTTTTGTGCATACGGAACATTTCTGGGATATTTTACTTCAGCTCATGAAACCAACACTTTACACATTGCGTTTATATTTTCATTCAGTGTACAAAAATATTTAATTTACATAAGTACTCACGCCCCTGAGTCAATACTTTGTAGAAGCACCTTTGACAACGATTACACCTGTGAGGCTTTCTGGGTAAGTCTAAGAGATTTCCACATCTGGATTGTGCAACATTTGTCCATTATTCTTTTCAAAATTCTTCAAGCTCTGTCAAATTGGTTATTGATCATTGCTAGACAACCATTTTCAGGTCTTGCCATAGATTTAAGTAGATTTAAGTCAAACCTGTAACTTGGCACACTCACAGTCTTCTTGTTAAGCAACTCCAGTGTAGATTTGGCCTTGTGTTTTAGGTTATTGTCCTGCTGAAAGGTGAATTCATCTCCCAGTGTCTGGTGGAAAGCAGACTGAACCAGGTTTTCCTCTAGGATTTTGCCTGTGCTTATTAGTTCCATTCCGTTTCTTTCTTTATCCTGAAAAACTCCACAGTCCTTAACGTTTACAAGCATACCCATAACATGATGTAGCCACCACTATGCTTGAAAATATGGAGAGTGGTACTCAGTAATGTGTTGTATTTGATTTGCCCCAAAACATTACACTGTATTCAGCACAAAAAGTAAATTGCTTTGCCACATTATTTGCAGTATTACTTTGGTGCCTTGTTGCAAACAGGATGCATGTTTTGGAATATTTGTATTCTGTACATCCTTCTTTTCACTCTGTCAGTTAGGTTAGTATTGTGGAGTAAATACAATGTTGTTGATCCATCAGTTTTCTGAGCCATTAAACTCTAACTGTTTTAAAGTCACCATTCGCCTTATGGTGAAATCCTGAGTGGCATCCTTCCTCTCCGGCAGCTGAGTTAGGAAGGACGCCTGGATCTTTGTAGTGACTGGGTGTATTGATACACCACCCAAAGTGTAATTAATACCTTCACCATGCTCAAAGGGATATTCAATGTCTGCTTTTTTATTTTTACCCATCTACCAATAGGTGCCCTCCTTTGCGAGGCATTGGATTCACTGCTAGACTGAGGGACCTTACAGATAATTGAATGTGTGGGGTACAGAGATGAGGTAGTCATTCAAAAAATAATGTTAAACTCTATTAGTGAGTCCATGCAACTTATTATGTGACTTGTTAAGCACATTTTTACTCCTTCACTTATTTAGGCTTGCCATAACAAAGGGGTTGAATACTTTTTGATTCAAGACATTTCAGCTTTTCATTTTTTATTAATTTGTTTAAAAAAAAAAACGAAAAACATAATTCCACTTTTACATTATGGGGTATTGTGTTTAGCCCAGTCACAAAACATCTACAATTCAGGCTGTAACAACAAAATGTGGAAAAAGTCAAGGGGTGTGAATACTTTCTGAAGGCACTGTATATATGCCTTAAATTCTTTAAAAAATATGGACTCTTAGCTTTCATTTGACATGCCCCTATGAACTTCACATGTTCGTGCTCCTGGGACCTTTTACACGGAAATGACCAATAGCCACACAGCTGAAGAGACATTGGACCTACTTATTTTACTACTGATCTGCAATCTTAAACAAATTATCACATTGTGTTTTTCTGATATGAGATTAATCTAAAAGCAATTTGGTAGCTATTACAGTCACTGAGGTTTTATTACGGTACTAGTTTCTCTAAACTGCACAAATAACATTACACCCTAGTTGCATCTCGGCATCCAATCACTGCTCGAGAACATTCCACACATCTATTTGTAACCAATCAACTGCTCGTTTCTTCTATTTTTCGCTCTACATAGTTGGGTTGCGGGGCTCTAAAACCAAACCGACTGTCAGCCATTTTATCCATACAACAACATTTGTGGTCACTATTATTGTGAAATGATTAGCAACCTATAAAAGTGGCAACAACATAACCGTGTCACTATAGCTGGGTTAACACTGTGCACAATTACAAGTATCATGTCGGGCTGCCGCAATAAAACGTTGGCTAACGTTTTAACTAGCTAACGTTACTATTTGATAGTTAGCTTGTACAGGGCACATTTAGCTCGACATGACGAGCGCCATATCTTATGAAGCAAAAACAAACAAGTCAGCCAAAATGTCGGAAGTGTTTACCTTGTTTAACGTGATCCTATGATATGCGCGGGCCAGAAAAAGATAACGTTACCTAGCTAATGTTGAAATACGACCGAAACGGACATGCTATGCCAACATTGCTAGCCGGTAATTTCAGGGGCGACAGCGTCATCTTCAGCACTTCAGTCCTCCATGGTGACTTCGGACATATGCACATACTCGACCTGCTTACATATCTGTGATTTAGACGTTTTCAACTTCAAATAACTACACTAAATGGTACAGAAAATAATGTAAGAAGTGTCAGGTTGGTGTAGCTAGCTAGCTACCTTGGGATGTAGCTAGATATTCAGTCAAGATGGCTTGAAAAATACGCCCCTTGGAGAAAAAAAAACTAGCACAGCCTATTTTTGCCGCGTACACTGAGCGCATTCGATTATGATTGGCCAACACAGAAAACCCATTGCATCGAGTTGTAAAGGGAGAACACAGTATCGCAAAGCGTTGAGAAAAACTACCCGACCTCTCTTTTGCGCGCCTTGCCTTCATTATCGACGGACAACAGTATTTGACACCTGTTATGTTCAGTGCAGTCCACACACAGTGCTGCTTAGAAGTTGTATTCCTTTTGATATATACAGTTGAAGTCGGAAGTTTACATACACTTAGGTTGGAGTCATTAAAACTTGTTTTTCAACCACTCCACAATTTTCTTGTTAACAAACTATAGTTTTGGTAAGTTTGGTAAATCTACTTTGTGCATGACACAAGTCATTTTTCCAACAATTGTTTACAGACAGATTATTTCACTTATAATTCACTGTATCCGAATTCAAGTGGGTCAGAAGTTTACATACACTAAGTGGACTGTGCCTTTAAACAGCTTGGAAAATTCCAGAAAATGATGTCATGGCTTTAGAAGCTTCTAATAGGCTAATTGACATAATTTGAGTCAATTGGAGGTGTACCTGTGGATGTATTTCAAGGCCTACCTTCAAACTCAGTGCCTCTTTGCTTGACATCATGGGAAAATCAAAAGAAATCAGCCAAGACCTCAGAAAATTTTTTGTAGACCTCCACAAGTCTGGTTCATCCTTGGGAGCAATTTCCAAACGCCTGAAGGTACTACGTTCATCTGTACACACAATAGTACGCAAGTATAAACTCCATGGGACCACGCAGCCGTCATACCGCTCAGGACGGAGACACGTTCTGTCTCCTAGAGATGAACGTACTTTGGTGCGAAAAGTGCAAATCAATCCCAGAACAACAGCAAAGGATCTTGTGAAGATGTTGGAGGAAACAGGTACAAAAGTATCTATATCCACAGTAAAACAAGTCCTATATCGACATAACCTGAAAGGCTGCTCAGCAAGGAAGAAGCCACTGCTCCAAAACCGGCATAAAAAAGCCAGACTACGGTTTGCAACTGCACATGGGGACAAAGATCATACTTTTTGGAGAAATGTCCTCTGGTCTGATGAAACAAAAATAGAACTGTTTGGCCATAATGACCATCGTTATGTTTGGAGGAAAAAGGGGGCTGCTTGCAAGCCGAAGAACACCATCCCAACCGTGAAGTATGGGGGTGGCAGCATCATGCTGTGGGGGTGCTTTGCTGCAGGAGGGACTGGTGCACTTCACAAAATAGATGGCATCATGAGGAAGGAAAATTATGTGGATATATTGAAGCAACATCTCAAGACATCAGTCAGGAAGTTAAAGCTTGGTCGCACATGGGTCTTCCAAATGGACAATGACCCCAAGCATACTTCCAAGGTTGTGGCAAAATGGCTTAAGGACAACAAAGTCAAGGTATTGGAGTGGCCATCACAAAGCCCTGACCTCCTATAGAAAATGTGTGGGCAGAACTGAAAAAGCGTGTGTGAGCAAGGAGGCCTACAAACCTGACTCAGTTACACCAGCTCTGTCAGGAGGAATGGGCCAAAATTCACCCAACTTATTGTTGGAAGCTTGTGGAAGGCTACCCGAAACCTTAGACCCAAGTTAAACAATTTAAAGACAATGCTACCAAATACTAATTGAGTGTATGTAAACTTCTGACCCACTGGGAATGTGATGAAAGAAATAAAATCTGAAATAAATCACTCTCTCTACTATTATTCTGACATTTCACATTCTTAAAATAAAGTGGGGATCCTAACTGACCTAAGACAGGGAATTCTTACTAGGATTAAATGTCAGAAATTGTGAAAAACTGAGTTTAAATGTATTTGGCTAAGGTGTATGTTAACTTCATACTTCAACTGTATGGTTAAATAGGTGAACAAGGTGCACAATGTAGGCTATGCCTATTTCTAGGCTATTTCTGCATAGTTTCTCAACTTGTCACAATATATTCCATATATATATAAATAGATATAGATTTCATAAAGGGGGGAATATCTGCAGGCAAGAGTTTGAAATGTAAGAATAAAAGCGACATGCAACTGAACCAGCCAGCTCCCTACACTGTTTATACTATAAACATTCCCACCCCCTTTCGTTTGTCAACTTAACAAAAAAAAACATGCGCCCATTCCCACCACCAAATAAAATATATCTAAATACGAGTTATGAGATAGTAAGGTAAAATATGAGATTGTAAGTCATTATAATGAGATAGTAAGTCATAATTATAAAATATGTAAATCATAATGATGAGATAGTAAGTCATAATTATGAGATAGCAAGTCTGGATCATGGACATTGAATAGTCCTGCAGGTCCAATCCCGTTAAAGTGGCAATCTTGGAGTCAAACAATAGCAAGGCAACTCCCCGCAACCTTATTTGGTAAACAGCTGAGGAATGGGGCAGGAGAAATGTAACCACTTTCAAACAAATAGATGCAATGACGCTCACATATGGATGCAAGGACTGACCATCCATGAGATCAAAATGATAGTTTTAACCATGTTTTGAAGCTATACTGTGTGTGTTTACAATTACATTGTTTACGAACAATGGAGTAAATCAAGCTTATATTTGGGGTTCTGATTGATGGACCGTTGCTCATGAGGCCTTTCTAAGTTACATTCTTCAAGAATCAATGGCTATATATTAAAGTCCAAAAATTGATGTACCAATCCCAGATTGCCGCTTTAATGGATTGAATTGAATTAATGAATTAATTCAATCTGATGTCAACCAGATGTCATCAAACAGGCATCAACTCAAATCAACAAAACTATCCAATCCTCTCTCTCTCTCTCTCTCTCTCTCTCTCTCTCTCTCTCTCTCTCTCTCTCACACACACACACACTCACACACACACACACACAATGTGTGATTGACTATAGGATATACAGTGCCTACGGAAAGTATTCAGACCCCTTGACTTTTCCACATTTTGTTACGTTACAGCCTTATTCTGATTTTTTTATATATTTTTTTATCCTCAGCAATCTACACATAATACCCCATAATGACAAAGTGAAAACAGGTTTTAGAATAATAAAAAAAGAAATACCTCATTTACAAGTATTCAGACTCTTTGCTATGAGACTCGAAATTGAGCTCAAGTGCATCCTGTTTCCTTGATCATCCTTGAGATGTTTCTACAACTTGATGGGAGTCCACCTGTGATAAATTCAATTGATTGGACATTATTTAGAAAGGCACACACCTGTCTATATAAGGCCCAACAGTTGACAGTGCATGTCAGAGCAAAAACCAAGCCATGAGGTTGAAGGAATTGTCCGTAGAGCTCCGAGACAGGACTGTGTCGAGGCACAGATCTGGGGAAGGGTACCAAAACATTTCTGCAGCATTGAAGGTCCCCAAGAACACAGTGGCCTCCATCATTCTTAAATGGAAGAAGTTTCTAACCACCAAGACTCTTCTTAGAGCTGGCCACCCAGCCAAACTGAGCAATCGGGGGAGAAGGGCCTTGGTCAGGGAGGTGACCAAGAACCCGATGGTCACTCTGACAGAGCTCTAGAGTTCCTCTGTGGAGATGGGAGAACCTTCCAGAAGGACAACCATCTCTGCAGCACTTCATCAATCAGGCCTTTATGGTAGAGTGGCCAGATGGGAGCCACTCCTCAGTAAAAGGCACATGACAGCCCGCTTGGAGTTTGCCAAAAGGCACCTAAAGACTCTCAGACCATGAGAAACAAGATTCTCTGGTCTGATGAAACCAAGATTGAACTCTTTGGCCTGAATGCCAAGTGTCACGTCTGGAGGAAACCTGTCACCATCCCTACGGTGAAGCATGGTGGTGGCAGCATCTTGCTGTGGGGATGTTTTTCAGCGGTAGGGACTGGGAGACTAGTCGAGGCAAAGATGAACGGAGCAAAGTACAGAGAGATCCTTGATGAAAACCTTCTCCAGAGCGCTCGGGACCTCAGACTGGGGCGAAGGTTCACCTTCCAACAGGACAATTACCCTAAGCCCACAGCCAAGACAACGCAGGAGTGGCTTCAGGACAATTCTCTGAATGTCCTTGAGTGGCCCAGCCAGAGGCCGGACTTGAACCCGGTCTAACATCTCTGGAGAGACCTGAAAATAGCTGTGCAGCAACGCTCCCCATCCAACCTGACAGAGCTTGAGTGGATCTGCAGAGAAGAATGGGAGAAACTCCCCAAATACAGGTGTGCCAAGCTTGTAGTGTCATACCCAAGAAGACTCGAGGCTGTAATCGCTGCCAAAGGTGCTTCAACAAAGTACTGAGTAAAGGGTCTGAATACTTATGTAAATATGATATTTCAGTTTTGTGTTTTTAATAAATGTGAGAATATTTTTTAAACCTGTATTTGCTTTGTCATTATGGGGTATTGTGTGTAGATTGATGAGGAAAAAAATTCAATTTTATCAATTTTAGAATAAGGCTGTAACTTTCCAAATGCACTGTACATAAGGTTATCCTTGTAAATTGAGGAGGGCCTGATGCAAAGTTCACATTGGATTCATGTGATAGACATCACCTAAACGTATCTTATAATGACTTACTATCTCATAATTTTGACTTACTATCTCATAATTATGACTTACTATCTGATAACTTATAGTCAGATTTACTTTTTTTGGTGTCAGGAATGAACTTCCATACTATACTCACCAGCTGGTCTAAAGCCTAGAGCCTTGCTCTGTAAGAAGGTGTAAATCTGAGGTTAACTTCAAACCAGCAAGCAATTGAGCAGATAACATTGGTTATATGATTTCCAATTGTCCAGAATGTTCTAAATTAAAACAGCCTGTAATACAGGCTTGAATATGGGTAATCCTGTTTTTGAATCTTCCAAACATATTGTTAAGTGGCACAGTCACGGGGGACAAACTCATTCTCCACCCACAAAAAGTCCATTGGCTGTTTTAGCAGCTCTGTTGTGTTGGGATGAATATTTCTCATCATCATTTGCCCTAGTTCATCAGGATCAGTCTATAGCTGGAAGCCTCAACACAGCCGACTCACTTTACAGCTAACAATCTTGTCAGGTATGGAGATCTCTTTCATTTGTGTATTGTCATAGATGTAATATATCCATGCTTCATATCTACGGCATTTTTAGTTCGCTGTTCAATTTGAGTACTACGTTTGTTTTTTTGTTCTCTGAATGTAATAGTTTGTGAAATCACGTTGATACTACTACATCATTAGGATCCGAGGTGAAACCATGAGGGTGCTGTTGGGTGTCATCATGTGCACCGTGGTGCTTCCACTGTCCCTAAGGATCTGTGCTGCGGGTAATACGCTGTTTAATGTACATCTCACTGTGCTTAGAAACCCAGTTAGTGCTTTGTCTGTTTGTCTGTCACTAAAACAAGCAAAACTGTGTAAAACAGGAATCTTGACGTGCATGTGATTCACCAGAACCTGGTCCCGATGCTGTTATTGTCAAGCCAAACAATCTGGCCTCAAAGCAATGCTCAATCATTAATGACCACTAATGAGGTCGAGAATAAAATAGAGGATTTGTTTGGTATGACAATAAGTGACTAGAAGTTGGCATCAGGGGCAGACATAGCAATTTGGGGGCCCATTTCAAATTCTGTTGAGGGGCCCCCTAACACCCAAAGGAGACATTTCCCCCATACATTTACTCCTTGATTATTATTATTATTATCCCACAATTGAAATGTTTATGCATAGGCCTTATAAATCTGTTGAATTAGTGACTAACTGACATTTGTGTAAATCAGTCAGTGGGCAGCTGACGTACCATTTCATTTGAAACCTATGAAACATAGCTAAGTCCACCTCTGATTGGCATGATAACAGAAACAGACCGTCACTCAGGCTAGATTCACGAGAAAACATGAGAAAATGTAAAAAGACTGTAACCGGTCGATGCACTTGTGTGGTGGCAGTGTGGCAGTGTATATGCTTATTTTGGTGCCAGACTCCTCATGTTCTCTCTGCTTGACCTGGTAGAGTTTCTTAGGGCTTGACGAGTTATCAATGAGGAGACTGTCAGCTGGGCATGGCATCAAAGAGAGGGGCCGCATCCTGTCTGGCATACACACATCACTCTGATAGAAAAAGAAGCGAGCCAGCTGACACGCTCACAAAAATGGTCATAAATCAATTCAATGCAACAAACAAGGAGCCTTGTGTTTAAGTGTAGCCTAAAAGTGACAGGGCCCATGAAGAGCTTGTATGGGTGTCACATTTTGAATAGGAGGAGCTGATGTGTGTCAGGATCGCCCTATGGTATTGAGGGAGCCCTGAGGCCTTAGCCTGAATCAAGGCTTTTGATACTCTTTGACTGCCCTCCCACCCCACAGTGCCATGGCTTTGTGATTGCTTGAAATAACTCACAAACTGGATTATGGCTGTAAATAGATCTTGGGGGTTTTGAACACTGTCAAGAGGGAAAGGAGAGTGGCCAGCTCTCTGGGATGCCGGAAACCAGTTGTGATGACTAAGAAGGCATCAATGCACCCCCAACTGGCAAGTGTCTTCACTGACATTTTTAACCTCTCCCTGACCGAGTCTGTAATACCTACATGTTTCAAGCAGACCACCATAGTCCCTGTGCCCAAGAAAGCAAAGGTAACCTGCCTAAATGACTACCGCCCCGTAGCACGCACATCGGTAGCCATGAAGTGCTTTGAAAGGCTGGTCATGGCTCACATCAAACCATCATCCCGGAAACCCTAGACCCACTCTAATTTGCATACCGCACCAACAGATCCACAGATAACGCAATCTCAATCGCAATCCACACTGCCCTTCCCCACCTGGACAAAAGGAACACCTATGTGAGAATGCTGTTCATTGACTACAGCTCAGCGTTCAACACCATAGTGCCTACAAAGCTCATCACTGAGATAAGGACCCTGGGACTAAACACCTCCCTCTGCAACTGGATCCTGGACTTCCTGACGGGCCGACCCCAGGTGGTAAGGGTAGGCAACAACACATCTGCCACGCTGATCCTCAACACTGGGGCACCTCAGGGGTGAGTGCTTAGTCCCCTTCTGTACTCTCTGTTCACCCACGACTGCGTGGCCAAGCATGACTCCAACACCTGATCACCGGCTCCTTAACAGCTTCTACCCCTAAGCCATAAGAGTGCTGAACAATTAATGAAATGGCCACCCAGACTATTCACATTGACAGCCCCCCCCACTCGCTGTTTATTATCTATGCATAGTCACTTTACCCCTACCTACATGTACAAATTACCTCGACTAACCTGTACCCCCGCACATTGACTCAGTACCGGTACCCCCTGTATATAGCCTCGTTATTGTTATTTTATTGTGTTACTTTTTATTTATTAAATATTTTCTTAACTCTATTTCTTGAACTGCATTGTTGGTTAAGGGCTTGTAAGTAAGCATTTTACGGTAAGGTCTACACCTGTTGTGTTCGGCGCATGTGACAAATACAATTTGATTTGATTTGATTTACCTCTCACTATCTGCAAAGGGGTCACTGACTCAGGGTATGAGGGCTAAAGATGGCCACAGCACAAAGAGCTCTTTGAATCCGCCTGCTGAATTTGTAAGGCACTCCAATTGCACTCCAAATGAAAGAAAAACATTTGTGACTCAGTGATGTTGAGCCAGTGGGACCAGAAAGACGCTTTGGCAATGCTTCAATGCCGATGAAGGTCTGCCGGTGCCCTTTCCTCTCTCTGTTTAGTGTGTCAGCATGTACGTTGTTGTCCTCGTGTATATGCCTTTATTCAGTTGAAATGACATATTGATGCATTGATGTACTTAGAAAGCACTCACAATGCTCCGCTGTTGGAGATGCTGTGAATCATAATTGATTTACCTAAGGATGTCATTGGCCATGTTCAAATGCAACTTCAATTAGTTTATCTTCCTCTTTGATTTGGATGTGGGTGAATCAAGATAACCTCTATATCTCACTAATATCTATATTCCTCTAGCAATGCGACCAGACTTGACAATCACTACAATAAAGGTAATTAAAGAGTGCATGTTTCTGTCACTCTACTTTATTCGCTGCAACCATTTTCTACTCAATTACAAACCATTTGCTGCTGTATAAATATGACTGATGATGATTCAGAAGTCGGAATGGTTCTTCTGTGCCTCATCCTTCAGCAAGATCCATACACCATATCCAAAGGCTCTCAGCTGGAAGGTTACTGCATGGACCTGCTGTCTGAGCTGGCAAAGAAACTGGACTTTAAATACAACGTGCACCTGGTGAAAGATGGGTCCTATGGCAGGCAAGATGAGAGTGGGGCCTGGAATGGGATGATTGGAGAGGTGGTGAGAAAGGTGAGGAAAGCTAACATTTTCATAGACAAGTGATTACAGTGCTGAACAACTGCTCACATGTCTGCTTAAGATGAATAATGTCCATTCTAATGTGACTATAACCATGTGGGAAGTTATTAATCCAGATAAAAAGCAAATGTAAAATATAAATATATATTCGTATCCCTGTAGGAGGCAGACCTGGCGATTGCTCCTCTGACCCTCACTGCTGCCCGGGAGAAGGCTGTGGGGATGACCAAACCCTTCATGGAGACAGGCATCAGTATTCTCCTGAGGAAAGACATCTCAGTAGAGGCTGGCTTCTTTGACTTCCTGATCCCCTTCTCAGTAGAGACCTGGGTGGGGATCCTCGCTGCATACCTGGGGACCGCTATCTCCATCTATGTAGTAGCCAGGTGAATTATGTTGTGATAAAGTTTCATCAGAAAATACATTTATCATGTACTAAGCCTGGAGGGAGCCTTTTACAAGTAGAATTGAAAGACTGTTAAACAAACCTTTTCAAACACAGACTCAGCCCATGTGAGTGGAGTCAACCCCAGACTGAGGAGAACAGCTTCACTGTCAGCCACAGTCTGTGGTACACCGCTGGAGCCCTCACTCTACAGGGTAACTAACAGGGATTTAACCAGGCATTTCAACCAATAGCTTACCCACACCAATACAACAACACGAGAGCTGTGTATGGTCTGTGTAGTTTGGTGTTCTGATTTGGTATTGTTTCTTCTTATTCTCAGGTGCCGGTCCACACCCCAAAGCATTATCAGGACGCATAATTTGCTGCAGCTGGTGGTTGTTTAGTCTGGTCCTGTTGGCCTGTTATTTCTCCAACCTCAGCACCTCTCAGGGCTCAGACTCCAATCAACTGATGGTGAAAGGGTTTGAGGACTTGGCCAACCAGCAAGGGATTGAGTATGGGACCCTGTCTGGCTCCTCCACACTTGCTTTCTTCAAGGTGAGGCCAGTGCACCCTGCCACACCCCATTCCCTCCTATCCCCCTCTTTTTCCCTTCGCTCTTTGCCCTCAAATGATTAGGCTCACGTGTCAGTGTCTCAGTTCTGTCAGTTCTCTCAGCAGCATACTGACTTTCTCTTCCTCTCTGTCCATGGTTTTCTTTTCCAACGTGTAGAACTCTAATAACCCAACCTACCGCAGGATCTATGAGCACATGGAGAGAGCCAAGAGTTTTGTGTCATCAATGGATGAGGGTGTTCGCCGGGCAAAGGAGGGCAACTTTGCCTTCATTGGAGAGTCTGTGTTACTGGACTTGGTGGTGGCTCGTCACTGTGAGCTGGTCCGTGTTCATGAGGTCATCGGCATGAGAGGGTACAGCATCGCAGGCACCCTGGGTGAGCCACAAATCTAGGGAGTGAGATGTCATATGGCAACACATATTGACTGAAACCTCTGAACTGTATTTATACGTGATAATGTTCTTACACTCGCCACATTCATGCGACACAAATACTTTCTCTAACAAGCCAGCTGATGTGCAAATGGTACTGTTTGTGTCATCCAGGCTCTCCCATGCTGAAGAATCTCAGTGTGGCCATCCTGGAGCTGAGTGAGGCAGGGGAGTTGGCTTACCTGCGCAGTAAATGGTGGGCCAGCAGTTGCATGGCAGACCCAGCCAAGGTTTCCCCTCTGCAGCCCCACAGCCTGAAGGGCATGTTCCTGGTGCTGGCCCTGGGCCTGGGGCTGGGGGTGCTGCTGGCTGTCCTGGAGCTCACCGCCAAGTCCCGGAGCAATGCTGCGGAGCAGAGGGTGAGCGACACATACGCACGCACTCACACAGTCTAACACTTAGACTTTCACTGCTGGTTTAATTAAGAGTGGTGGATTGTCTGGTCAAGATTGCTCTACATATCGCTCCAATTTGCTCCCCACAGAAATCATATTGCACAGTGTTGTCTGATGAACTGAGTCAGCGCTTGAGGACCACCACCACCAACAAGAAGAGAAACCAGGAAACTGCAGACAAAGACAAAGCATGAGTAGAAATGATAGTAGAGACACTATTATATATGGCCTAACAAAGCAAATGTCACTATGCAGGTCTTGACATGAGTTTGGTTCTAGATACGTTTTTGAACCACAAAGAAACACTGTGTATCAGAAATGCTTACAGACTATTTCCAGGCTGTTATATGATATTTGTTAATTAACAGAGTAATAAATAACATACTAAAGAGGTGGAGTAAATTAACAATACTACAGTATTATGTTTAAGATATTTTATTGAGAAAAACAACATGTATATTTACTGTTACAAATTATTTCATGTGTACTGATTTAGAAAGATTTAAGAGCGGTGCAAAAATAGAAATTAAACATGAAGGTCCAAGTCAAGTCATCTGTAAATTATGAAAAATAATCAGTTTCAAAGAGTTTACATTTCAGTACTTTTGATCAGCACAAATACTGAGAGCAATATATTACTGTTATTAATTAAATTATGCAGTTATTCATTTTAAAGTAGATTAGACATTTACATATTATTGATACTAAGAATATTTAACTGTTTTTGTACAATTGGCAGCACACATTTTGCACATTCCTTTCAAAACTATAAAACCGTAAGTTCACTTAAATAAATGTTTTTGTTATTATAGAACTCAACACATAAAAAAGCATTATGTAATAGAATGATGTTGATGTAAAAGTTAGAGCACATCTTTCAATAAAACCAGTCTAATAATGAATGTATGTTCCATTCTGAACGATTCACTTTGGTATTACGTTCTATTTACAATAAATGCACCATGATGCAAAATCACAATACCCACATCAACAAAAAAAATAGTGATTACCTTATACTAATAAACTTGTTCGGTCTCAAATGTGGAGATGACATAATTTGTACATACATCTAGATACATACAAGGTAATGAGATATGTTTACAAGTGTATTTCCTACTCCCATGCTTATTCCAATTGGCTGCTCACTGCTGTGGTCCTTGTAGTGTCTGATTACTATAGCGTAGAGTAATCTGGAAATAAAACACAGCAAACTAAATTGTCATTATTATAATTCCAGGGTCATCAATCAACAAAATATTTTGTAATGTCGATGATCTGAGCATACAGGTACACATACTTTGTGACTCAAAAAACAATGCGTCTTTAACATTGGCATGCTCTCTAGCTGGGATATAATAATATAATAATATATCGTATAATAAGAGTCACTTTTACCGTGAAAAAAGAGTGGGGATTTACAGCGGATCTCCTTCATCTTCTGGTCAAAGAGGGCATTCATCTCTCTCTGCAGGGTGCCCACTTCCCTCTGCCCACCGACTGGCACGCGCGAGGGCAGGAGCTCCAGACTCAGACTGTCTATACTGCCACCACTGCTGGAGTCACTGTCAGACAGGTAGAGGCCGTTGGGTATGGGCTTGTGGCCATAGCTGCAATGGTTCTGGGGGGGAGGAGGGGAAGGAGTCTGAGGCTGCCAGTGCACAGCAGCCCTGCGGTTAACTACCGGGGTGATGGGGGAGGCATGCTGCTTTCGTGGAACACTGCGAGAGCGGGCCTTTGTCCGTGACGTGTTGGAGGGGAGTTGGCTGGCTGGGGTCTCCAGGGTCCGTCTAACTCTGACAGGGGAGGATGGTGGGTGTCGGATCCGGAGAATGACCCCAGGATCAGGCTGGGGCTGGGCCTGGGCCTGGGCCAGGGCCTGGGGTAGGGACTGGGGCTGGGCCTGGGGATGGAGCTGGGGTTGGGGCTGATTCAGATGTTCTGATACAGTTTGGGGTGCAGGCTTACTGTTAAGCTTTGTCAGTGGTTCTCCTGCTATGTCCTCAATCTCAGGTGGGTCTGGCCACTCAGGCTCAAATGACTGACCTGGGTTGTCCTTGCCCGGCCAGTGTGCATGGAAAGACTGAACCTGGTCTTCCAGATCTGGCCAGGCTGCCTGAAACGACTGCATTTGGCTCTCTGGTTCTGGACTCTGTGGCTGAGACGACTGAAACACATCCTCCAGGTCTGGGCTTGTTGCTGTGATGCACGGGATGGATGCCCCAGAGTTGGAGATGGTGGAGGACATGCGGACGAGGATGCCCTTCCTTTTCCCCTCCTTCCTTTTCCCCTCCTTCTTTTTCTCCTCCTTTGGAGGAGCACCCTGGATTTCCTCCTCCAGAATTTGCACCCTGTGCGCTCGCTTCAGTGGTTCGCTCTGAGTCCCTCTATGGTAGTCTATGCCTGCAGGCGTCAGTAACATGCTGCCGTTCCCGCTGCTCTCCTGGGAGTAGGAGTCCAGGTCCTTGCGGTACCGCTGACGGACGTCCTCTGATGAGTAAGTGGAGAGGTGCATAGAGACCGTCTTTGGCTCCTTGCCTGACCCTTTCTTCGTAGCTTTTTTCAAAAAACCCTTTACAGCATTACTTGGCTTAACCTATGTGACAGAAAACAAGTGTTGAATTCAAGAGAAAGTGAGTTGTGAATTGACTCAATGTTAAAGAAAATCTAAACCTTACTCTTCAACTACAGCAATACAGGTAAAGCAAAACTTCAACTCAGTGCTTAGGCCTACCTTTCCTGTGATGTCATTTACAGCAACATGAACAAAGATGGAGGCCTCCTCCATGCCCTCAAGATAGACATGGCGATAACCTTACATTAAAAAAAAAAGATTATAAGGTAAAATCAACCAGTTATCACATGAATCCCAAAATCACATGCGTTTTGTTTTTACAGAGCAATCCATGATAATGGCACACTTGTTATGATGACGATCCAAATGTCTTCTCTCTGATGAAGAAGTAGAGACCTGGTTAATCCCTCCAGCTACCTTACCTGGCATCATGCTGACGAACGCTATGGTCCTCTGTCCAATGAAGTTTTGTCCTATCGGATCATGGTCCCACACCTGGAAACGCACCAGTGCAATCTGGGTCATATGTAGGGTGAAGACCAGGCTCTCCTCCCACATGGGGTTGAAGCCTACAATGGCACAGAGAAGGAAGACTATTAACTTCAATTGCATTTCCACAACCTTTCAGTGCTTTTCATTCAACCGAAGCTTAACAGAATATCAAAATGCGTAGTTGAATGAGCACCTTGTTAAAAAAAAAAAAGGAAACTAAATAGCTGAGGTCAATGCTCACCATTATCATCCACCACCCTTGTCTGCTGCTTACAGCAATCAATAGGCAGACCGATGATCTCCACCTCTACAAAAGGATCAATAATCTACAAAAACAACAAATAAGACACATTCACATACAACGCACAAGTGACAAGACAAATAGCCTTGTAGTCTCCTCACATAAAAGAGGCCAATTGAGGTTGTCTGATATGTCTCACCTCCCCTCTATCCCCCAGCATTGAGTCTTTAGGTTTTGGCAGCTGCTGCCCACTGATGATCTTCAGTACCAATTGAGTCTTCTTCTGTCCTGGCAGAGGGTCCTCCAGCGTATGGTTAAAGAAACCTGGGCAACACAGAGGGCAACATTCAGCCAGCAAACTCTTAGTCCGAGAAACAACTACTGTGCATTTATAGTGTTTAATTGTATAATCAGTTTGCTCATGTCTGCATTTTGGCTTCAACTACAGTTACCCTTGTTTTCTAATAGTACCCACCTTTATTCATGCACCTGGGCTTCAGTAAGTATCCACAGTTGCCATTGGTTGAGAACTTGGCTCTGTTCAGTTCAAGCATGCGGCCCTCTGTTTGGTAATTCAGTGCAACTGAAAAGATAAGACAAGATAAGAAATACATTTTAGAGTACGACCACTGTTCTGAATCAGACTGAAGTTGAGATATTTGCCTCTAGACTGTCTTGTTTTTCTCTATAAGCAAAGCAAAGCAAAGCACCCTTAAGGTATTGTATGAGCAGGGTCTCTTACCCATATGGCATCCTGCGTTCCAGAAGGGCTGTGGGTTGAAGTTGCTAGAGTCCACACGGTAGTTGGAGGGGTAAACACGTAGTAGCTGTCTCTGGTTGAATCGCACCAACTGAGCTGGCTTCAGAGCCATGATCTGGTTCACAATGCTCTCATTGAGGGAAGACACTTGCCAACTGGTCATATAAGCTGCCAACCAGAAAACACATAGGTTCAAACACACTGACAACCAAGAGGTAGAATGACTCCCATGCTGAAAGAACTTGTGATATTGTTGAATTAAGCAGAAATTACTTTGTTTGAACGTGGATACTACCTTGTGTTTCAATGTCATGGACCCGGACAGACTTGGTGTACTTGACGAGGTCAGACAGGGCTCGGGATAACCTCATCGTCTTCCCTTTCCTGTGGGTGAATAGGGGATGGGCAGAGATAAGTGGATGCATGGATCAATGTTTAAAAGTTCAAGTAAATGGTTTGATAACAGTATGTCATGTTTGAATGGCTTTACTTGTTGTGGTACACAATTTGTGTTTTGTCTCTCATGATGGGGTTCTCTTGGTCCGCATGGTCTAAATTAAGCATTAGCTTCTTTTTCTTCTTCTTTTTCCTCTAAATACAAGACATGAACAGTCAGCATTTAGTGCAACAAGGGTCTTCCAGATGGGGACATTTCTATTATAACCAGAGTATGGAAAGATGTTAGAGCAGTAGAACATGTCTCTCAAAGCAATACACTGCACTGTCAGGGAAATCACACAGAAAAGCTGATGCAGGCCTATGATGACAATGACTAGTTTCACACACTAGTGTTGGTAAAGGGGGTGGTGAAGGGAGTTTGTGATTTGCATTTGTGCTGGTGAGGTACAGTGAGGGAAAAAAGTATTTGATCCCCTGCTGATTTTGTACGTTTGCCCACTGACAAATAAATGATCAGTCTATAATTTTAATGGTAGGTTTATTTGAACAGTGAGAGACAGAATAACAACAAAAAAATCCAGAAAAACGCATGTCAAAAATGTTATAAATTGATTTGCATTTTAATGAGGGAAATAAGTATTTGACCCCCTCTCAATCAGAAAGATTTTTGGCTCCCAGGTGTCTTTTATACAGGTAACGAGCTGAGATTAGGAGCACACTCTTAAACAGAAGTAATCAATCAATCAGATTCCAAACTCTCCACCATGGCCAAGACCAAAGAGCTCTCCAAGGATGTCAGGGACAAGATTGTAGACCTACACAGGGCTGGAATGAGCTACAAGACCATCGCCAAGCAGCTTGGTGAGAAGGTGACAACAGTTGGTGCGATTATTCGCAAATGGAAGAAACACAAAATAACTGTCAATCTCCCTCGGCCTGGGGCTCCATGCAAGATCTCACCTCATGGAGTTGCAATGATCATGAGAACGGAGAGGAATCAGCCCAGAACTACACGGGAGGATCTTGTCAATGATCTCAAGGCAGCTGGGACCATAGTCACCAAGAAAACAATTGGTAACACACTACGCCGTGAAGGACTGAAATCATGCAGCGCCCGCAAGAAAGCACATATACAGGGCCGTCTGAAGTTTGCCAATGAACATCTGAATGATTCAGAGGAGAACCGGGTGAAAGTGTTGTGGTCAGATGAGACCAAAATCGAGCTCTTTGGCATCAACTCAACTCGCCGTGTTTGGAGGAGGAGGAATGCTGCCTATGACCCCAAGAACACCATCCCCACCGTCAAACATGGAGGTGGAAACATTATGCTTTGGGGGTGTTTTTCTGCTAAGGGGACAGGACAACTTCACCGCATCAAAGGGACGATGGACGGGGCCATGTACCGTCAAATCTTGGGTGTGAACCTCCTTCCCTCAGCCAGGGCATTGAAAATGGGTCGTGGATGGGTATTCCAGCATGACATTGACCCAAAACACACGGCCAAGGCAACAAAGGAGTGGGTCAAGAAGAAGCACATTAAGGTCCTGGAGTGGCCTAGCCAGTCTCCAGACCTTAATCTCATAGAAAATCTGTGGAGGGAGCTGAAGGTTCGAGTTGCCAAACGTAAGCCTCGAAACCTTATTGACTTGGAGAAGATCTGCAAAGAGGAGTGGAACAAAATCCCTCCTGAGATGTGTGCAATCCTGGTGGCCAACTACAAGAGACGTCTGACCTCTGTGATTGCCAACAAGGGCTTTGCCACCAAGTACTATGTTTTGCAGAGGGGTCAAATACTTATTTCCCTCATTAAAATGCAAATCAATTTATAACATTTTTGACATGCGTTTTTCTGGATTTTTTTGTTGTTATTCTGTCTCTCAATGTTCAAATAAACCTACCATTAAAATTATAGACTGATCATGTCTTTGTCAGTGGGCAAACGTACAAAATCAGCAGGGGATCAAATACTTTTTTCCCTCACTGTAAGACTAATTTGCATGGCGGAAGGAATGGTGAAGTGGAGCGATGTTCATTTGCATAAGCATGATTGGAAAGCGTGGTGAGGCGAAGACCGGGTTAGGACGTAGTATGAGAGAATAGGCTGACCTTGCGTCTGAAGCTGCCCATGATAGACCTGCGTTTCTTGGGTTTGGATTCATCTGCAGTGCCAGCAGCGTTCCCCTTAAATAGTCAAACATATTCAAGACTCTAGACTCCATGCATACACAATCAATCAGCCAACTAGCTATCTCACTGTCTGATGGAAATCCTAATGGCTTTGGCATCATCTTATGACAAAGCACCTGATAAAATCATGAGGTATGCTTTTCTTTGTTCTCTGAAGTCAGCAAAAAAGTACAGCAATCAGATATTTGTAACTAGGTAAACTGAAACACATGAAATTCACATAACATCCACTGTCAAACAGCCATGACTTGAAATAGTTTTCAGATATCCCCAAAGAATAAGGGCACTAGGCTTACAGGAATGAGACACTCATTGATGCCACACATTTGGGTATTATGCCACCTAGAGGGGCTTTAGGAACATGACAAATGACCTGGGATAGTTTTACTCATTGACACATTTATATTTTACCCTCAGTCTATTTTAGCTAAACGGTAGTAATGTCCTTACATCTGTGTTTATCTGGCTGTCATCTTCATCCTCCTCTTCCTCTTCCTCACTGTCTTCATCCGACACATCCCCCTCCTCTGCATCATCGTCAATGTTCGCTGGAAGCTTCTTTCCCTGAGGAATAACAACCAGTCTGTTTATTACATTAATATTTTCACAGAAGGTGTTCTGTAATGTTGTTTTATTTGGGTAAAGTTTTATGATTTGGAAATCGCCACTATGGAAATGACTGACTGCTACTATTGGTTGCACAGCACATTGATAAAGAAATATGGCTTTACCTTGACTAGAACTTTCCCTTTCAGGAGCTCTGGGGAGGGCAGCTTTCTGAATTCATTCACATTGACCGTAGACAGGTCCACCTTATCCTGGAGCACCTCCATCAGATACTCAGCCATCTTCTTCTGCTGGGGAACTGTGCAATGGTTCTCTATGGATAGGATCACTGGGTACCTGGGGATGTATGGCATAACATATTGGAATGTGTGTTGCCCATGAATGGTTTTCTATTGCTATCTATACCTGGGCAGGACATTGTGACAAAATAAAGGTACTCACTGATTCTTTGTGAAGGCATATTTGTTAATGGTTTCAATGACGTCTTTGAAGAGGATCTTGGACGTCAGGGTGTAGCCATGATGGACGATAGGTTCCCCGTCTGGTCCATCCCAGCAGTCCACTGAGAGACAGAGAAAGAGTGAGTGAGTGAGTGATGAGGATGGTAAGTACTGTTATACAACGGGTGGGTCTAATCCTGGATGCTGATTGGTTAAAACCGCATTCCAGCCGGTGTCTATTTAACTAATAAGGCCCGAGGGGGTGTGGTATATGGGCAATTTACCATGGCTAAGGGCTGTATCCAGGCACTTCGCGTTGCGTCGTGCGTACGAACAGCCCTTAGCCGTGGTATATTGGCCATACACCACAAACCCCCGAGGTGCCTTATTGCTATTAGAAACTGGCTAACAATGTAATTAGAGCAGTACAAATATATGTTTTGTCATACCCGTGGTATATGGTCTGTTATACAACGGTGGGTCTAATCCTGGATGCTAATTGGTTAAAACCACATTCCAGCCGGTGTCTATTCCACAAGTTACCACTAGCTAAACTATGACGTTGAAATGCCTATTTACTCTGTCCATTCTCACTGCGCAATCCACTGTCTCATCAGCCCAGCCAGGCAATTTATAAACTTGTTCTCCACTATAAAAAGCATTTAGACATTATCTCCCATTTCTTTTAGACTAGCATTTGATTTTCAACAGCGGAGATTTGTATAAACCTTGGTGTCTGTCTCTGACATTTGCAGCATTGTTTCAATATTGAAATTCGATCTCCAGCTGTCCCATTATAATGAACATGTCGGGAGTCGGGACGAGACAGACAGGCAGCTTTTCTCAGCCAGTTGAAATCATAAATCAGCTGGCATCAATTTTATGGATACAAAGAATGTCAATAGAAAACAGGTAAAATGAAACGAAATGCAGCTAGTTTGCTGTCATTCCATTTTCAGTTTTAAGTGATTGTGTTAGCTGTGTAGTTGGCTATCTCTTCTGAACAGTGGCCTGGCGAGAGAGCAAATGTTCTGTGCCAGGCGAAATCGCAAATCATTAGTTCATTGCTATGGATGTATCCCCCCCAAAATCACTAGAAAACAGCTTAAACCAACGTAAATTCAGCTACTTTGCTACTATTATGGCTACACTGTTTGACGTGACTGTGTTAGCCAAAGTTTGCTAGCTAGCGAGCAAGGGATAAGAACGTTGTGGTCCTCTGTAGCTCAACTGGTAGAGCACGGCGCTTGTAACGCCAAGGTAGTGGGTTCGATCCCCGGGACCACCCATACACAAAAATGTATGCACGCATGACTGTAAGTTGCTTTGGATAAAAGCGTCTGCTAAATGGCATATTATTATTATTATTATTTTATCATGGCAACGTAACATTTAGAACGAACGACTGGGTCGCGTCCATAGATTTAGAACAAAAAGACTTAACGACTAGGTCGCGTCTCTGACAACCGAACCGATAGAACGACCGACCAGCCGGCTTGGATAGCAACCCTAGATTTGTGTTGGGACTATATCTCATGGAAGGATGAAATAGTAAGATTAAATTCATCAAAACAACGTTTTTAATGAAAATATGTTAATCTATATTTGAATATGTTGGTAACCCGTTGTATAAAAGTGATAATGCCCTCGTCTCGGGCCTAACAACACCCGTGCCAACATATCCTCCAAACACCGGCTTGCTTCTTCTTCTTCTTCAGTGGGGTTTATCGGCGATTGGCATCCAACGTTATGGTGCATTACCGCAACCTACTGTACTGGAGTGTGGGCCAGAGACAGGGAGAAACAAAATCCTACCTGCCAGCCCCGTAACAAAATATTTGAGACTATATCTAATGATGTTCTACTCAACATACTCCTTAAAATAATGTCCAGTATCCCCTTCTCCCTCATACTAGATCTCAGCCTCTCTCTTTCCCTCTGATACTGCCCACACTGTAGCAATACATGCTCCACGGTCTGTTTCCTGACAATAATCACACTTTCCTGTTGGATGCTTTCCTATCACATTTAAGGTCTTCTTCAACCGGCTGTGTCCCACCCTTAATCTTGTAAAAATAGCCTCCTCTCTTCTGTCCCTTCCTGCGTCCTCCCCTCCCTGACTTTCCTCTGTACTTGAAATAAATGCCTTCCCTTATTATCTCTATTCCACTGCTCCTGCCATCTCTGCACCATCACTGGTGCACCATCCATTTCAGGCTTTTTGCCTTGCTCATTTTAACTACAACCTCAACATCCCCACTACTAAGTGCTTGTTTAGCCAGTCCATCAACTGCCTCATTCCCCTCCACCCCCACATGGGCTGGGACCTAAGTAAATCTTAACTGTATACCCATCTGTCTAACCCTGCCATGGGTTTGTAGCACCTCATAAAGCAGGTATTTTCTGCTACATGAGCTATAGAACTGGAGCCTCATCAACACTGCACATTAATCAGAGCAAATAACTACTCTGTCTGGCTTGACTTCCTCCACCCACTGCAAGGCCAACAGTATGGCCATCAGCTCCGCCGTATATACAGCCAGATGATCTGTAATACGTTTCCTGACTGCCACCCCACATTCCTGCACTACAAATGCTGACCCAGTACGTCCTGTCCTTGGATCTTTTGAACCATCCGTGTAAATGGCCACAAAATCCTGATACACAGTATCCAGACGTCTCTTAAACAAATCAGCAAACACCGGGTTCTCTGGCATTATCACTTAAGTATTTGTATTTGTATTTATTATGGATCCCCATTAGCTGCTGCCAAGGCAGAAGCTACTCTTCCTGGGGTCCAGCAAAATGAAGGCAGTTATACATTTTAAAAAAACATTACAATACATTCATAACAGATTTCACAGCACACTAAATGTGTGCCCTCAGGCCCCTACTCCACCACTACCACATATCTACAACACAAAATCCATGTGTACGTGTGTGTATAGAGCGTATGTTATCATGTGTGTGTATGCATGTGTCTGTGCCTATGTTTGTGTTGCTTCACAGTCCCAGCTGTTCCAAAAGGTGTATTTTTAACTGTTTTTTAAATCTGATTCTACTGCTTGCATCAGTTACCTGATGTGGAATAGAGTTCCATGTAGTCATGGCTCTATGTAGTACTGTGCACCTCCCATAGTCTGTTCTGGACTTGGGGACTGTGAAGAGACCTCTGGTGGCATGTCTTGTGGGGTATGAATGGGTGTCTGAGCTGTGTGCCAGTCGTTCAAACAGACAGCTCGGTGCTTTCAACATGTCAACACCTCTCACAAGCACAAGCAGTTATGAAGTCAATCTCTCCTCCACTTTGAGCCAGGAGAGATTTACATGCATATTATTAATGATTGCTCTCTGTGTACATCCAAGGGCCAGTAGCCGTGCTGCCCTGTTTTGAGCCAATTGCAATTTTCCTAAGTCCCTCTTTGTGGCACCTGACCACACGACTGAACAGTAGTCCAGGTGCGATAAAACTAAAGCCTGTAGGACCTGCCTTGTTGATAGTGCTGTTAAGAAGGTATAGCAGCGCTTTATTATGGACAGACTTCTCCCCATCTTAGCTACTGTTGTATCAATATGTTTTGACCATAACAGTTTACAATCCAGGGTTACTCCAAGCAGTTTAGTCACTTCAACTTGCTCAATCTCCACATTATTTATTACAGGATTTAATTGAGGTTTGGAGTTTAGTGAATGATTTGTTCCAAATACAATGCTTTTAGTTTTAGAAATATTTAGGACTAATTTATTCCTTGCCACCCACTCTGAAACTAACTGCAACTCTTTGTTAAGTGTTGCAGTCATTTCAGTCGTTGTAGTAGCTGACATGTATAGTGTTGAGTCATCCACATACATAGACACTCTGGCTTTACTCAAAGCCAGTGGCATGTCATTAGTAAAGATTGAAAAAAGTAATGGGCCTAGACAGCTGCCCTGGGGAATTCCTGATTCTACCTGGATTATGTTGGAGAGGCTTCCATTAAAGAACACCCTCTGTGTTCTGTTAGACAGGTGACTCTGTATCCACAATATAGCAGGTGGAGTGAAGCCATAACACATACGTTTTTCCAGCAGCAGACTATGATCGATAACGTCAAAAGCCACACTGAAGTCTAACAAAACAGCCCCCACAATCTTTTTATCATCAATTTCTCTCAGCCAATCATCAGTCATTTGTGTAAGTGATGTGCTTGTTGAATGTCCTTCTCTATAAGCATGCTGAAAGTTTGTTGTCAATTTCTTTACTGTAAAATAGCATTGTATCTGGTCAAACACCATTTTTTCCAATAGTTTACTAAGGGTTGGTAACAGGCTAATTGGTCGGCTATTTGAGCCAGTAAAGGGGGCTTTGCTATTCTTAGGTAGCGGAATTACATTTGCTTCCCTCCAAGCCTGGGGGCACACACATTCTAGTAGGCTTAAATTGAAAATATGGCAAATAGGAGTGCCAATATCGTCCACTATTATCCTCAATAATATTCCATCCAAGTTGTCAGACCCCAGTGGCAGGTCATTGTTGATAGACAACAATACTTTTATCACCTCTTCCACACTCACTTTACGGAATTCAAAATTACAACGTTTGTCTTTCATAATTTGGTCAGATATACTTGGATGTGTAGTGTCACAATTGTTGCTGGCATGTCATGCCTAAGATTGCTAATCTTGCCAATTAAAAAATAATTAAAGTAGTTGGCAATATCAGTTGGTTTTGTGATGAATGAGCCATCTGATTCAATGAATGATGGAGCTGAGTTTGCCTTTTTTCCCTAAATGTAATTTAAGGTGCTCCAAAGCTTTTTACTATCATTCTTTATGTCACTTATCTTTGTTTCATAGTGTACTTTCTTCTTCTTTTTATTCAGTTTAGTCACATGATTTCTCAATTTGCAATATGTTTGCCAATCGGTTGTGCAGCCAGACTTATTTGCCATCCCTCTCAACCATACAATTATGTAACAGTTTTTACAGTCTTTTTCTTAATGGGGGAATGCTTATTATTAGTAACTGAAATAAGCAATTTCATAATTGTGTCAAGTGCAGTGTCTGTTTGCTCCTCATTACACACCACGTACCAACATATATTCTTTACATCAACAACATAGGAATCACTACAAAACATATTGTATGACCTCTTATACACAATATTAGGCCCAGCCTTTGGAACTTTGATTTTCCTAGATATGGCTACTATATCCAATGGATTTGGATACTGTTTTCAAACAAATCTCTGCAGCATTAGTAAAGATATGATCAATACATGTTGATGATTTAATTCCTGTACTGTTTGTAACTACCCTGGTAGGTTGACTGATAACCTGAACCAGGTTGCAGGCACTGGTTACAGTTTGAGTACAGCATTGAGTACAGCAAGTAGGAGTACAGCATTGCAATGTTTTGGGTAGGGAGGCAGTTGAAGGGTCATTATAGTGTCTAAGCTTACCTTCCACACAGCGACAGCCAGCCTGGAGCACATAGGCATACATGTCTACCCTGGACTCAGACAGAAGCTGGTCCCCTGTCAGGTAGGTGTTGTGGGACGAGGCTATGAAGTAGTTACACAGGGGCTGGGTCATGTCCTGGTGCACATGATGGTGGTCTGGGTTAAAGATGTCTCCTGCAGGACTTCGCATGTAATTGGTGAAACCTGAGGGAAGAAATGGGATATGTGACTTTTCTGTAATTTACATACTGTTACTGTACTTGGAGATACACCATGTCTGTTCATGTGTCTTTGGCTATTTCTGTGGGCTGTGATTCTTAAATTACACGCGCTTGTGTCATGAAAACTACTTTAATGTAAAATCCTTACCATCGATGCCCAGAACCATATTCTGTAGGTTTTGAGAACATGGCTCAAACTGGCTGACTATCTCCAGACAATATTCTCTGGTTACACCCGCCATCTACCAAACAGAAACATTGTGATGAAAAATGAGCAATAATGATTAAATAATTTTAAAAATACCGTTACATTCTGCTTTTAATTCAGTTTTACCTTCTGTTCATTTTCCATGAAATGGACCAGGTCATTTAGGTCCATGAACTCTTTGTTATTACTGTAGGAGAGCATGATGAGATAGAGGCCTCTGCGTGTAGACATCATCTTATAGAAGGTACAGAATTCTTCAAAAGCTAACGAACCCTGGTTGTCATCTGTGTCTGCTTTCTGAGGATGGAAAGAAAATATTTAGGGTTAGGGTTAAGGTTAGGGTGAGTGTTAACCACTTAGAAAAGAGGGTTCCTCAAGGGTTCTTTGGGAAGGGTGATGGTTCTATTTGAAACCATAATGACTCAAAGAACCCTTCGAACCCTTCAATGGTTCTTTGCAGTTCAGAAAATGGTTCTTTCCTCTTTTAGTGATAATTAAAATGTAGGGGCGGCAGCTCATTCAAACATTTTGTGGCGTGGTTTGCTCGCAGCTCTTTTTGTGCAGCAATGAGTGAGAGTGTCATTACAGTGTATCTAATCTGTTGTGTTATGCGATTACATGTTAAATATGACTATGGCCAGTGACGGTGTCTTGTGAAAGACTCACATATGGCCTTGCATCATTTGAGAACTGTTGTCTAAATCAAGGGTTTCTTAATTCTCTCCTCCGGGACCCGCAGCTGTTCCAGAGGTAGCACACCTGATTCAACTTGTCAATTAACACAATAATAAAACCTAAGGAGTTTAAAAAATATATAATATGGCTAACCAGACAAAATAATCCTGTATGCTTAGATGGGGAAAAGATTCATCTAAAATGATCTTGTTACAAATACAAAATACCCGACCGACCAAAAAATAAAATACAAAATACAAGATCTAGATAGATAAAATACAGGTATTTTAGGTATTTTGTATTTTGAAAATACAAAATACATTTGCAAGTAGACGCCTTAACTACAACAACATTCTCGGTAACGGGAATAAAAAAACTTTTGACTGTGATGTATACTGCTAAAAATTTATTTTTATAGAAAAGTATTTTGTATTTTTAAAATACAAATTACAGCTCTCGAAAGTATCTTGTTACAAAATACATTGGATTGTAGTTCAGGCCAGTGTAACAAAAATTACAAAATACTGAAAAGTAATTCAAAAGTAATTCAATACGTATTTCAAATACAACATAAATACTGCCCGTCTCTGCCTGTATGGTTCTTCAAAAGGTTATTTGTAGAACCTTTGAGATTAAGAAAGGGTTTTTATAGAATCATTCTCCACAAAGGATCTATAAAGAACCATTCAAAAGGGTTCTATACAGCACCAAAAAGGGTTGCAACGATAGCAGAACCCTTTTTGGTGCAATATCCATGGGTTACACCTCAGTCACTCTGTCATTGACATGGGTTACACCTCAGTCACTCTGTCGCATCGTTGCCATTGTTAGGAACGTTCTACAGATGCCGCAGCCATATTGGTGCCCAAAAGTCCAGTGATGCCCACTCATTCTGAACTGGGCCTAATGACTGTTTAGTCTAAATTACACTATAGTGGCCTGGAAATACGATGACATTACTAAAGTAGGCAAATATATAGTAGGAATCAACTTTGTCATGATTATCATGTTGTCAAATTTACTTTAGACAGAAGGCAAAGTTGTTATTAGCTAGCAAAGTTTGTCAAAAATAGCTAGCAATGCTAAAGTTAGCTTGCTAAAATTGTACTGCATCTAAAGTCAATCTGGTGACATCACAATAATGACAAAAGGATTTCCAACTACATTAAACCAAAAATATAAACGCAACATGCAACAATTTCAAAGATGTTACTGAGTTACAGTTCATGTAAGGAAATCAGTCAACTGAAATAAATTCATTAGGCCCTAATCTATGGATTTCACATGACTGGGAATACAGATATGCATCTGTTGGTCACAGATACCCCCCCAAAAAAGGTAGGGCCGTGGATCAGAAAACCGTATCAGTATCTGGTGTGACCACCATTTGCCTCATGCAGCGCGACACATCTCCTTCACATAGAGTTGATCAGGCTGTTGATTGTGGCTTGTGATATGTTGTCCCGCTCCTCTTCAATAGCACTGCGAAGTTGCTGTGCGCCGATTCAGAGCACCCCAAACATGTCTGGTGAGTATGCAGGCCATGGAAGAACTGGGACATTTTCAGCTTCCAGGAATTGTGTACAGATCCTTGCGACACGGGGCCATGCATTATCATTCTGAAATATGAGGTGATGGCGGCAGATGAATGGCACGACAATGGGCGTCAGGATCTCGTCACAGTATCTCTGTGCATTCAAATTGCCATTCATAAAATGCAATTGTGTTTGTTGTCCGTAGCTTATGCCTGCCCATACCATTACCACACCGGCAACAAGGGGCACTCTGTTTCAACGTTGACATCAGCAAACCGCTCGCCCCCACGACACCATACACGCTGTCTGACATCTTCCCAGTACAGTTGAAACCGGGATCCATCCGCAAAGAGCACAGCGTGCCTGAGACGGTTTCTGACAGTTAGTGCAGAAATTCTTGAGTTGTGCAAACCCACAGTTTCATCAGCTGTCCGGGTGGCCGGTCTCAGACGATCTTTCAGGTGAAGAAGCCGGATGTTGAGGTCCTGGGCTGCCATGGTCACACATGGTCTGTGGTTGTGAGGCTGGTTGGACGTACTGCCAATTTCTCTAAAACAACATTCGAGGCTGCTTATGGTAGAGGAATGAACATTCAATTATCTGGCAATAGCTCTTGTAGACATTCCTGCAGTCAGCATGCCAATTGCACACTCCCTCAAAACTTGAGACATCTGTGGCATTGTGTTTTGTGACAAAACTGTACATTTTAGAGTGGCCTTTTTTTGTCCCCAGCACAAAGAGCACCTGTGTAATGATCATGCCGTTTAATCAGCTTCTTGATATGTCACACCTGTCAGGTGGATGGATAATCTTGGGAAAGGAGAAATGCTCACTAACAGGGTGTAATCACCTTTGTGCACAAATTTGAGCGAAATAAGCATTTTGTGCGTATGGAAAATAACAGGATTTTATTTTTCAGCTCAGGAAACATGGGACCAACACTTTACATGTTGCGTTTATATTTTTGTTCTGTATAATTACTTGGCCCTTTAGGAATGTCATTGTATTTCCAAGCCACTGATAGATTGAGATAAATACACAGAACAAATCCTTCTTGCACAGCCACAAAACAAAACTGTGTTTGACATGAGGGGTTAAGAAAGATAGAAGACAGGTAATGCAATGTGAATTACTGGAGCATAGTGTGAACACATACAGCAGGCTAATACAACCATAGCCATCTGTTCTGTTCAACGGTGACCATATGGCCTGGTCTTCCTGTAGCGTGCTTCTCACGTACAGCGACCAACCTGCACTCTCTCAAGGTACGGCTAGGAAATCCTGAGACAAGACAACACATCCTAAGCTAGGATTGGAGATCAAGTTGTTAGGCCATGATCTTTGACCCCTAAAACCCCTCTGGAAGAGTCTTGTCACAGTGAAACCCTGTTGCTGGCTTCTAAAGCAGCCTAGGGTTAAGTCCTCTCACCTTTCAGACAGAACTATGGGATAGCTACAGTATATCTTCAGGCTCTGATCAGTCCCTACACCCAAACGAGGGCATTGCGTTCATCCACCTCTGGCCTGCTGGCTCCCCTACCTCTGCGGAAGCACAGTTCCCGCTCAGCCCAGTCAAAACTGTTCGCTGCTCTGGCACCCCAATGGTGGAACAAGCTCCCTCACGACGCCAGGACAGCGGAGTCACTCACCACCTTCCGGGGACATTTGAAACCCCACCTCTTTAAGGAATACCTGGGATAGGATAAAGTAATCCTTCTACCCCCCTTACCCCACCCCCACCCCCAAAAAAAAAAAAACATTGTAAAGTGGTTATCCCACTGGCTATAAGGTGAATGCACCAATTTGTGAGTCACTCTGGATAAGAGTGTCTGCTAAATGACGTAAATGTAAATGTAAATGTATATACAACACTATACATTGTGTGCCAAACCATGTAAGGACACCTGAAATGCAAGCTCTTGCGAACTAGTTCATAATTGATGCTGGGTTTTGTTTTATATATGTTTACCCACATGATACATATAATGACCTTCTGTAAAACTACTTTTAAAAGATGACCATTTCTTGTTATTGTATTCTAGGATGTAATGAGAAACATTGAGATACAAGAACATCAACCTGCACTCCAGATCTAGGAACGTCTGAATATGATCTTACCTTAAACATCTCTCTGACTTTCTGCCTGGGCAGGTTCACGTTGAGTTTGTGGAGTAACTGAAGAACCTCTCCCAGGCTCAAATTACCATCCCCATTTTTGTCTGCCTCTGAGAAGGTCTGCTGTAACCATGTGGAATAAGAGTTAAGGATGAGACACGGAGACCAGTGACCAATGACATTTCTTTTAGTGTGTATCAAAATACATCCTATGTGACAAGACATCACTGGAATTGCGTGTATTGCTACACATAATTTTACACAAACGTTGGAAAGTATCATATCCTAATTGAATCAAATGCCCACAGGCTGATGATATTCAGGTCCTATTCTATCAGTCAAATGGATGTATTCTATGCTCTTATAGGATAGTCTATGTTCTATCTTCATAAATCGGTTAAAAGGACCCTATGAGTGATATGCTCCATAGCGACAGAGTAAAGGATATTGGTCCCTTTTGCGTTGTCTCTTTGCCAGACTGTCCTCGTCACTGATGCCAGCCATGAGGTATTTCAGGCCAGTAATCCAGGTCCGGGCCTCATCTCCGTTAGTGGAGACCAGGTCAAGAGACTCCACGTGGTCACCATGGTAAATACTGAAGCAGCAGTTGGGGTCGAAGCAACTGTCTGCATAGCGCTGGAAGATCTCAGACTTCTTGCCCTCACACACCTCGTGGATGGAGTCAATGGTTACTGGAGAGAATCAACATGAAAACGAATAAGAATGTATTCTAGCAGTCAATCAGCTGTAATAACCAGTTAATTTTTCAGAAATCTCATAGCTATTTCACATGAGTTATAAGGTGGTAATACACACATGCAGTGTGCACATTTGTACATTATGTTCAAATATCTAATGGAATAGGGCTGGTAAACTGTTGAATGTAGACCAAGTAAAAATGTAAGAGTATTCCTCATGGTACCAGTATAAAACCCTGTCTGAAACATTCCTTGTCTGACTCACTTTTAGCCTTATCGTGCTTCCTGGAGGGCCTCCAGCGGATGCAGGACTTGTGTTCATCCAGGTAGAAGAACCTGACCAGCCCCTTCTTCTTCCCTTTCAGTTTGGTCATCTGGGTGCCAGTCTGCATGGTGCACATACACCTCTCCACTGCAGACAGGCCACAGGGAGGGAGGAAGGCACACACACACTGGGTCATCAGATGGCCTCTGTACTCATACGGTACAGGGCATCCTGACCATGTACTGTTCTTGTGTGCCCTAAAACTGTAGCATTTGGGCCCATATAGAGTAAGTAAGTAGCCTTGCACGAGCCTTGGCTTGTGCGAGCCGGAATGGCTCATAGGAGTCGGAGATTATATCCTGTTTCTGTAGCGTGAGGCAGCTTGATGTACAAGTACACCCCCTGTATAGAACGCTAGTCCATTTGGGCCCATTTATTAATTGTTTACTGGGACAACAAAGACACATCCTAGTGCAGGGTTCTTCAATTCCGCTCCTGGAGGGCTGAAACACTTCTGTTTTTTATTTCTACCTGGTAGTTAATTGCACTCACCTGGTGTCCCAGGTCTGAATTAGCCCCTGATTAGAAGGAGAGGATGAAAAACAGAGGTGTTTCGGCCCTCCAGGACCGGAATTGAAGAACCCTGTCCTAGTGCATTGCAAGACTTGTCATGAGCATGTGTAGCCTCATATGTCCTACAGTACTGAATTATCTTTCAATCAACAGGTGACATTACAAATGTTATTTCACAACACTGGGGAAGCCCCCCATATAATCCCTTTCAGATTAATTGAGGAGAATAGCATGGTTCAAGCAGAGATTTACCAACTAGCAGTTGATTATTAGATTAGCTGACAACATAGATAAATACTTAATCCTTGCAATATCTGTAGTGTAGAATATTACGCTCTTATACTGACTAATTGATAGTGCATACTGTAGGCCTATCTACAGTTGACTCTGTCTTTCTAATTGAGCTGGCTCCCATTCTCTTAGGACCCCCTGTCCCATGACATGTTTGAATGGCATGTATGTTTGTATGGTATTTTTGAGCATGACAGTAAGAGCAGGTAACCTTCTTCGGTAATCTGGAGTAGAGAGAGGGACACGTGATGCCCACTAGTCTGCATCACTCAGTCTAATCTCTAGGGATTGTGTGGAGTCCATATACCCATCATCTACTCATGTTACCTGCGTACATGTTACCGGAATTTTCACTCTCTTATGGTGGGAAAGGTTTAGGAGGCAATTGCAGGTGTTATAAAATATGCTACCTTATTTCGTACATTTTGTTCAAATTTAGTGGCTAATGATTTACAGCTGTGTATCCTCCCCAAATAATAAGTAATTAAATAATTTGAGGGAAGACAAAATATATGTCAAATATCATATCTCCATCAGTCGCTTACCATATTGACCCAGTCTCCATTTGGGTTGTGCTACAATGCTTCCACCAATCCAGAAGAACTCCTCTGCCAGTCTGGAGATGGAGGTTTTCTGCCACAGCTTTGGGGATGTCATGATGGATGGGGTGGGGGACCTGCTGGAGGACCTGCCGAAGGGGGAGGAGGCCCTTCTCTCTGGGCTCAGAGAGGACAGAGAGGGTGAGAACAGTCCAGGAGACAAGGAAGCAATGGATGGAGAGGCACTCTTTACTAGAGACGAGGTAGCCATCACTGGGGTAGAGGTGAGGCTCAGTCTTGGAGATATCGCTGCCATCGGTGGGGTGGTGGTGAGACTCAGTCTTGGAGATGGAGCTGCCATTGGTGGGGTGTCGATGGGGTTTAGTCCTGGAGATAAATTGACATTTAGTCCTGGAGATAGCGGTGCCATGGCTGAGTTGACGTTCATTCCTGCACCGCTCATTTAGCTACACACCTGCCTCCCGCTCATGTCCTCTACCCAGTGTCTGTCACCCTCACACAGCCTTCCTCTCTCCAGTTGGACTGTGGTTCAAACCAAAACTAATATCCTGAAGACAAATCAAACTCCCTACCATAATCCAGGAAGTATATCCATTTTCAGATTTTTATTTTATCACGCAGAGTTAAAAACCTTGTCATGTTCCACCACCTCAGTTTGTATGTGTGTCTCCAGAAGAACTAGCCATAGGACAGGGAGTGAAAGCCCCTGATTACTCCCATTCATTTCCATTCTTCACCAAACATTCCAAAGCAGAGGTCCCAGTGTGGCAGACACTGTACACACAAGTGTGTTTTGCACTGTGGCAGCAGGAGGAGAAGTGTGCAACACGTGTCAACCACTAAATCTTCCTCAAGCTGTAATCCTGGGTTAAGGGAGGACAGCCTTCGCAGAGGGATTTTCACGCAAAATGTAAGCTCTTAAAGAAAGGGAAAGAGGTGGGATGGGAAAGGGATGTTCGCTCAGTAGCACAAAAGGGAAGTCCCATCAAGTAGATGAATGCAGAGTATCCAAGACACTCCCAGATAGGAATGGGATGTTAGTATTTGTTGCGTGACTCTGAGTGTAGGCTGCAGTCAAACAAATTAGATTAGCTCTCCCCTTCTCAGCAGACTGTGGGCACTTCCTTCATTAGACAATTACCCTCTTTGCAATCAGCATGTAATAACACTAACATGAAAAGTGATCTGCACACTTTTGTGAGTTAGCTCTGCTGTGTATTTTTGGTGTCTGTATTATGAAAAACACACTTGCCTATCAGAGATAACGAAGTATTTAATTTAATTAACAGGTGCAATCGTCAGTATAATGGTAAAAAGTATTGACTCGGCAGGACTAAGGAGGAGGGTATTATGTTCTGCACACTGATTGGCTTATGTTTGTTTTTCTATGTGTGTTTTTGTCTGAGCATCAAAGAAGTTACAAATTGTGCCTTTGAATTATCTCTGTTTCTTAGATATGAATACATAATGTTGGACTATAAATTGTGCCATCCTGTATTTCACTTATACTTCTACTGCTAAAATGTTTATGCCATTTACTTTATGATTGTATTCTTATCTTTTCGTATTTATTATTGTTGTTGCTTTGTCGAGAAGGAACCTGCAAGTAAGCATTTAGCTGGAAGATGTATACCATGCGTATCCCGTACAATGCATTCAGAAAGTATTCATACCCCTTAACTTTTTCCACATTTTGTTGTGTTACAGCCTGAATTTAAAATGGATTAAATTTAGATTTTTTTTCACTGACCTACACACAATACCCCATAATGTCAAAGTGGAATTATGTTTTTAGAAATGTTTACAAATTAAGAAAAAATGTATTGAGTCAATAAGTATTCAATCCGTTTGTTATGGCAAGCCTAAATAAGTTCAGGAGTAAAAATGTGCTTAACAAGTCACATAATAAGTTGCATGGACTCACTCTGTGTGCAATAATAGTGTTTAACATGACTTTTGAATGACTACCTCATTTCTGTACCCCACACATACAATTATCTTTAAGGTCCCTCAGTCTAGCAGTGAATTTGAAACACAGATTCAACCACAAAAGACCAGGGAGGTTTTCCAATGCTTTGCAAAGAAGGGCACCTACTGGTAGATGGGCAAAAATTAAAAAGGCAGACATTGAATATCCCTTTGAGCATGGTGAAGTTATCAAGTACATTTTGGATGGTGTATCAATACACCCAGTCACTACAAAGATACAGGCGTCCTTCCTAACTCAGTTGCCAGAGAGGAAGTAAAACTGTTCAGAGATTTCACCATGAGGCCAATGGTGACTTTACAACAGTTACAGAGTTTAATGGCTGTGATAGGAGAAAACTGTGGATGGATCAACATTGTAGTTACTACACAATACTAACCTAATTGACAGAGGGAAAAGAAGGAAGTCTGTACAGAATAAACATATTCCAAAACATGCATCCTGTTTGCAACAAGCCACTAAAGTAATAAAATATGTGGCCAAAGCAATTAACTTTTTGTCCTGAATACAAAGTGTTATGTTTGGGGCAAATCCAATACAGCACATTATTGAGTACCACTCTCCATATTTTCAAGCATAGTGGTGGCTGCATCATGTTATGGGTATGCTTGTAATTGTTAAGGACTGGGGAGTTTTTCAGGATACAAAATAAACGGAATGGAGCTAAGCACTGGCAATATCCTAGAGGAAAACCTAGTTCAGTCTGTTTTCCACCAAACACTGGGAGATGAATTCACCTTTCAGCAGGAGGACAATAACCTTAAACACAAGGCCAAATCTACACTGAAGTTGCTTACCAAGAAGACAGTGAATGTTCCTGAGCGGCCAAGTTACAGTTTTGACTTAAATCTGCTTGAAAATCTATGGCAAGACTTGAAAATGGTTGTCTAGCAATGATCAACAACCAATTTGACAGAGCTTGAAGAATTTTGAAATGAATCATGGGCAAGTTTTGTGCAATCCATGTGTGCAAAGCTCTTAGAGACTTACCCAGAAAGACTCACAGCTGTAATCGCTGCCAAAGGTGATTCTAACATGTATTGATTCAGGGGTGTGAATACTTATGTCAATGAGATATTTCTCTATTTCGTTTTCAAAAAACATGTTTTCACTTTGTTATTATGGAGTATTGTGTGTAGATGGTTGAGAATATATCCCTGTGAATTCAGGCTGTAAAACAACAATGTGGAATAAGTCAAGGGATATTAATACTTTCTGAAGGCACTAATACAACTAATACAACTTGAAACTTGATAATGGTGTTACACTTTGTGTAACTCATTGACTGTAATAAAACATAAAACACCCTCATGAATATGGTTGATTTGATTTTAATGGGTAACACAGTTTTTCCAAAGAAAAAATAAACATTGAAACAAGCGGCAAAAACAAACCTCACTTCCAAACCAAAACTACATTAAAGAGCATAAACACAATGTATATTGCTAGTACATTGTACCCAACAGGTATTCAGTGGGAGATAATACAAGTAACTGATACATAAAACATAAAAGTATTTTATTCTACAATACATAAGATGGCACCTAGGAAATAATATTCTAATAGGAGCTTTAGCATTGTCTGATAAGTTGGATAAAGCAGTTGATGGTGAGATATCGTCTTCAGGTAAAATTATTGGTCTGGGTTTTGGTAGACACCTTACAATACATCAAATAAGATAACCATAATCCATTCTATTAAATGCCCATTGATTTCAGATGATATCGAAGGAAACAATAATGAAACTATAATATCAACATTTCAAATATAGAGTTTCTATTGGTTTCAAGTAAGAGCCAAAATAATATTCATATGCAATTTAAGTGTGAAGCAAGCAAACGTATTGACAAATATCTTATTTACAATATCATCCTTAAACATTGTATTTACATAAGAGGTCATTGAATGAAAGTGTTGTTCAATTCTATGTTCATGTTCATTTGTGAGTTGAAAAACATGAGGGAGTTAAATGCACAACGCAATTTTCTTTTTAAAAAGTGCAATTCCTTTCGTAAAGTACAAAAATATATATCCATATTTTGTATATATATGTAGAACTGTTGTTCATTGAAACTGCACATGTTGCTTTTTCAAAGAGCCCTAAAACCAGTAACAAGAAATTAATGTTTATAGTTGACAAGCAGCAAATTATTTCGGAATATAAATTATTTTACAGTACTGAAATACCTCAATTCACCAAAGAGAAAGCTATATCAAAGGTGTTTAATGTGGGTAACATTAGATTTACGGGGCAGAACTCCATTCTAGCATGGGCAAGCACATTTAAACATTTGTCACATGGTTTGGTTTCATACACAATATACTGTATCTCAAAAAACAATTTTCAAAAAGACTAATTAAGTTGTGTAAGGAATAAGAATGGTAAAAAGTAGCACTTTCATAAAAGATTTAAGATGAGAACAAAAGGTGGGTGGAACTGATTCCAGGCCACATAATCCCCAATACTTCAGGCTTTAAATACAAGAACACAAATACACACGGTAGAGAAGCTGGCACATACATGTATATGTTCGAATGTGAATGTGTAAATATGTATGTATGTGAGCGTTGCCTGTAGGATAGCAGTATTGATGATGCAACATTTCCTGTACATCCTCAAAAAAAAGAAGAAAACATTTGATTTAAGCAAACTGATTGATTGAAAAAAGTAAATAGTGGTATACTGGTGTCCATTGTTTCCAGTGGCTTTGTAATACCTTAAAGTGTACCGAGATTCTGTGGCACTAGCAAGAGTTACATCTGCTACTGTCATTTCATGAAAACAATCACTTCTCTTTTCCCTATATATTCAAGTAACACTATGTAGCTATATTTGTACATTTTAAATAGCTTATACCAAAATAAAATCCTTGAACAGCTTCAGGGATCTGACTGAGGGCTCTAAAGTCACTTGTGAGGTGTCTTCAATTGAGTTTTTCTCTTCTGTAGGCTGTACAACATGCGTATTCATGCGTCTATCCAGTTCATCTTATGAAGTTCATATATTATTATAATAATGTATATTTCTATCATATCAGTAACCAGAATATTTATTTTTCATTCTATGAAAACCTCTTGCCTTCGCTCCTACAAACATCTTTCATTTGGTGAATTTCGTTTCCTTAACAAGAGGCGCAGTGCAGTCTGTATCCACCCTCTTGCATTACGTCTCCAACTACACACTGTCTACTGCATGCATCTTTAGGATCCATTTGGAAGTTGTGTCTGTCTGTGTGTCTCTGGGTTAGTGTGTTGGGGTGTCATGGGGGTGTCCTGTGGGCCTCCCAGCTGAGCCTGCAGGTCCTTGACCACCCTCTCCAGGCTCTGCCGCGCCTCCCTCTCCTGCTGCAGCTCCTCTCTCAGCTGCTCTCGGTCCGCATCCGCCTGCTGCAGCTGAACCTGCAGCTCCTCAATCTGAAAAGGAACATACACATCAGTCAGGAAGCACATACAGTGACTCAACTGTTCTTCATTTTGTATGTGTGTGTGTGATTCTTTCTGTGTGATAACCTATGTATGCAGGCTATATTATAAGGATCTTGGTCTTACTTGTGTGGAGTACTTGGCTCGCAGGCGTTCAGCCTCACAGCCTTTGTCGCAGACTCGTATTTGTCTCTCTCTCTCCAGCTCTCTTTTCAGATGGCCACGGGACTCGTCCGCCTCCCTCATCTTCCTGTCCCACTCCATGCGCAGGCGTTCTATCTCTTTCCTCAGGTTGCGCTTGGCCTCGATGGCCTCTCGAAGACGGCCCTTCTTGGACACCCTCACAAAATCCAGCTCCTGTGGGTGAAAAAAATTGTTAATAATCTGTTGTGTCCTAAAGATTGTGTCATAAAAAACACATTGTACACATAAAGAAACAGATTACATTTTTGTGCCAAAAGGCGGCCATTTTGGATCTTGAGTGGGAGGTTTACCTGCTGAAGACCGCGTTTGGCCTGCAGCGCTGCCCCCAGTTTCTCCTCCTGCTTCACTCTCATCTTAACAATCTCCTGCAGGAACTTCTCCCTGGCATCCTTGGAGTCCAAACCGCCATACAGGGTCTGTCTCAGTGTGTCCAGCTCTGGGCATGGAGGTGCCCCTGGTAATACCAGCCGGACTGGGCCCTCCAGGGGCCTCATGGTGGTCTGGGGGGTCAGGGTCCAGGACACACTGGAGCAGGCAGAGGGAGGGGATGCCAAGGAGGGGACCGATGGTGGGTCTGAAAGACAGAAAAATAAAACAGTATGTTCATAGGGTGAAGCCTAAAAAAGTATTGGAACAGCAGTGACATCTACTGCTGAGTAAAATCCTGTGAATTGAGACAGCTCTGTGTGCTCTGTGCTGCACAGACCAGCCACTAGATGGCACCCCCTCACAGGGATCAGGCAAACTAACCATAGCCTACTTCTTGCTGCCATATAAGCTCGGGTTAGGTTGGCTGTCCTTGAGTGTTGGGAGTAATCTTTGTCCTAGTGTCCTATTTCTCTTACAGAATGTCTGAACAACAGTGTGTCATACTCACAGTCATCACAGTCATCCACCTCAATCTCCCCGTCAGTCTCCATGTCCTCCACACCGTTGGCTGTGTTGCTGTTGATATGGACAGGTCTGGGCCCAGGCTGTGAGTCTCCACACTGTGGGGCTGGTCTGGAGCTGATGTGCTGGTCTCCCCTGCCTGGAGCCTGGCTGTGGCCCACTGTGGCCTGCTCCTCTCTCTGGTAGGTCAACGGAGCTGGGGCAGACGTGTCCACGTTTTTGTGGTTTGATCTGTTATGACAAGAAAATACAAGTTACCTCATTTAGTTCAACAATATATAGTAAGACATCATAGCAACGGATGAAAATGTGGTTATTGGTCATTGTTATATTATAATTCCTTAGGAATGTTACCTCAATGGGTTAAAGACTGACAATCCTTTACTGTGGTGTGGTGAAATTGATGAGTGAAACTATGACAGCATGACAGTCTCTGACTCACATCTCATTGTGACTGGTAAACTTCTGCTTCTCAGCAGATGGACTTCTGGGGGACCAGGGGCGGAAGGCTGATGGCCTCTGTTTCAGCTGGACCGGTTTCAGATCCTAGAAAGAGATAGAATTCATACATTATAATACAGTTATGAAACAGGGAATTCGAAAAACATCCCTGGAAAGGTACAGTGTAATCATATTGCATAAGGTAGACTGGTTTGTAAAGAGACTATTGTCAACGTAATTAACTGACTGAATTACAGGGCTCATATGTATAAGGTAACACAGTCATTTAGACAATGACTCTCTGTATAGGATTGCCCTGATCCTTAACCTTACAGCAAATCACATTAATCACAATCAATAGAGAACATGAGCTACAAACCTTGTTCCCTGACTTTGATCGAGATTGTAGCCAATCGGGTTGCTTCTCTTTGTCAGCTGATGGAGAGTGTACTTTCTCCAGTTTGAACTTCTTGGCTGGAACTGGGCTGTGAGACTATAGGTAGAAGAGAAAGATATATACGAAAGAGACTATTAATGATCAACATCTGAATCTACTGGAGTAGTCTGTAACACACTTATATTCCATAGATCATTTAAATATTTTTACACAACATCCCCTTCAGAGGTGTTTGATACCGTAATTGGAATCATCCAACTAGAGGTGAATGTCAGAGAAACAACCATGTGTCCAAATACTGTCATCCATCTAAAATCAGCTAGTGGCCCTAATCCAGTGTGTGAGGGCAGTATAGTGTGGGGGACAGTAGACGTTTCTATGAGAGTGAGGTCTGGCTGTGAGCTGGGGGCTCTGTTTGTGTGCGTCTAGGCTCTGGGGCTGGGGACGAGAGGCGCCATCAGGTGCAGTGGAGCTACTCTCTGTTCTGTGTGGGAGAGAGGGCTGAGAGAGCAGAGAGTAGTGGTTCTGGAATCTGATGGACAACTGGAGTGAAACGTTCTGCCGGTGCTGCTGCGCCTCAGCACGGATCGTGGACTCACGCAATGTTTCCCGATTCGCTCTGTTGAGCAAGATTACATTAACATCTTTATGCATTTGAGTCATTTAGCAGATTCTTATCCAGAGCGAGTGCATACATTTTCAGATTAAGACATGACTAGCTAACCTAACATCTCATTTTCTCTCTCTGTCTCTCACTGAGCAATTGAGACTCACACATAGTGGAAGGTTTGGCCATGTAAAAGTGGTCCAGGAAGTGGCGGTGTTATGTGTGTGTGCAGCTCTCCAGGCTTCGGTAGTGAGACGGAGTAATCTAGCCCCTGCCCTCAGGTCTGCACTTGTCAGGATGAGGATATGTTTACCTAGGCAGTGAGAGAGGCCTGCCCGGACCTGTGAGTTATCATACCGCTATGACATTCTCCCTCAAAGAATCCACAATGAATCCTCTTTTCAATGGATGATTCAACTGAAATCATTACTGAATATACTGTGGATGTATCATTTACATTTTTGCCATTTCGCAGACACTCTTATTCAGAGCGACTTAGAGGAGCAATTAGGATGAAGTGCCTTGCTCAAGGGCACGTCGACAGATTTCTCACTTATTCAGCTCGGGCATTTGAACCAGTGACCTTTCGGTTACTGGCCCAACACTCTTAAACGCTAGGCTACCTGCCACCCCATAAAAATAACACAAAAGTATATACTACACAGGCGTTTGGTACTGACTGACAGCTTTGGTGTAAATGAATCCTGTCCCACAGTTCTGATGAGCTTAGAAGCAGTGTGTGGTTCTGGCAATGTAACCCAAGGGGAGGGTGTCAGTCAGGCAGGTCTCACACTGCATTGCCTGCCTCAGTCTACTGTACGATGGCGCTCAGACTAAAACATGCTACACAACCCTGTCATTTCTGCTGTGCCTCTGGCCCATAAAGCTATAATCATACAGCAGTTGTGTTATCACAAGGCATAGGGCATGACTGTGGTTGTCTGGACACTCATCTCATGTCTCCCTCCCTGACTCACACATCTGTCTCCTCTCTAAGTGTCTAACCACACACACACTGAGGCAGCAGACACTGAGGTTAGTGCTCAGGGACATTTACCCAGACCTCCAGCTGACCACGATGACTCGACCCCTCACCTGCCTCACTCAAGGCCAGTGTTTTTCTAAAAAGCGGAGAGTGGTCAAAACCGGAGTCTGTAATTACTGCCATTGCTGTTGTTTTCCCAACAAAGTCTGTCTGTCTGGTACTATTCCTACCCTGAGGTTTGCAGCTCCAGGAAAACGTTGAGCCCTAGACATAACAGAGTTAGAAAACAGACCCTCCCAGACACCACAAGGGACCTGCTGGCTAAATCTGACATTGATCTCACATGAGAGGAGCCACACAGGCTTTACTCAGCACCACATCACAGCCATAACAAGGCCACACAGACACAGCGTCAGAGACATAACACTCTCCTCATACATCCTCCTGGCCTGGCTGCACACCACATGCCATGACTACATTACCCTCACCGGACTCCTCAATGCAATCCTGGCCTAAACTACCCAACATGGCCCCTCTTAGGATGGAGTGAGTGAAGGGAGAGAGAGAAGGAGAGAAATAAGGAGGGAGAGAAAAGGGAGGGGGAGACTTCCTCGCAGGAGTTTGCTTTGGCCAGGGCCCCTGTGGGAACGGAGTGGTGAGTGCGAGGGAGGGGACGGGCTGGGAGGGGGGGAGTGGGACCACAGAGGAAGCACTGAGCTGGAGGAATGTATACTTGATGGCCAAGTACAGCCTCCTCTTAAAGAGTCCATTCAAGCAATGTCCTTTTCAACTGTAGGACATTTCTTTGAGGAGCCATAATGGGGGGACCATTTCAAAGTAAACCTGTAGGCTAAACAGGGGCTAACAGTGCCCAGGGCAAAGCAGACATGCTTTGTCTGGAAATGACGGTCATTTAATAGTGTGGTAATACAGTGATAAGCTCATGCTGAGCAAATATCCACATGGCAAATCCTCCTAACAGCGCTTTAACTGTCAACACAACATAACCATCATGTATTCCAAGTGGACTATCTGACCGTTAGAATAGTTAGAATGGTATTTCGCCAATAGATGCCAATTGGAGCGTGATAGAAGATGGAAATGTTGTTTTACTTAATTTGACATGGATCTAATAATAAGCAATGACTGATTGACTGAGTGTATTGATCCAACTACAGGCCCAATCAACAAATTATTTTAGCTTGGAAGTATTATGGTAAAATGCAAACTGCTGGGTGAGAACTGCAAAATGCTATGGCAACTCTAATATACAGTGCATTCGGAAAGCATTCAGACCCCTTGACTTTGTCCACATTTTGTTATGTTACAGCCTTATTCTAAAATGGATTAAATTGTTAAATAACTGAAATATCACATTTACATAAGTATTCAGACCCTTTACTCAGTACTTTGTTGAAACACCTTTGGCAGCGATTACAGCATCGAGTCTTCTTGGGTATGACGCTACAAGCTTGGCACACCTGTATTTGTTTCTCCCATTCTTCTCTGCAGATCCTCTCAAGCTCTGTCAGGTTGAATGGGAGCGTCACTGCACAGCTATTTTCAGGTCTCTCCAGAGATGTTCGATCGGGTTCAAGTCCGGGCTCTGGATGGGCCACTCAAAGACATTCAGAGACTTGTCCCGAAGCCACTCCTGCGTTGTCTTGGCTGTGTGCTTAGGGTCATTGTCCTGTTGGAAGGTGAACCTTCGCCCTAGTCTGAGGTCCTGAGCGCTCTGGAGCAGGTTTTCATTAAGGATCTCTCTGTACTTTGCTCCGTTCATCTTTCCCTCCATCCTGACTAGTCTCCCAGTCCCTGCCGCTGAAAAACATCCCCACAGCATGATGCTGCCACCACCATGCTTCACCACAGGGATGGTGCCAGGTTTCCTACAGACGTGATGCTTGGAATTCAGGCCAAAGAGTTCAATCTTGGTTTCATCAGTCCAAAGAATCTTGTTTCTCATAGTCTGAGAGTCCTTTAGGTGCCTTTTGGCAAACTCCAAGTGGGCTGTCATGTGCCTTTTACTGAAGAGTGGCTTCCGTCTGGCCACTCTACAATAAAGACCTGATTGGTGGAGTGCTGCAGAGATGGTTGTCCTTCTGGAAGGTTCTCCCATCTCCACAGAGGAACTCTGGCGCTCTGTCACAGTGACCATCAGGTTCTTGGTCACCTCCCTGACCAATTGCTCAGTTTGGCTGGGCGGCCAGCTCTAGGAAGAGTCTTGGGGAACTTCAATGCTGCAGAAATGTTTTGTTACCCTTCTCCAGATCTGTGCCTCGACACAATCCTGTCTCGGAGCTCTATGGCCAATTCCTTTGACCTCATGGCTTGGTTTTTGCTCTGACACGCACTGTCAACTGTGGGACCTTATATAGACATGTGTATACCTTTCCAAATCATGTCCAATCAATTGAATTGATTGGTGGACTCCAATCAAGTTGTAGAAACATCTCAAGGATGATCAATGGAAACAGGATGCACCTCAAAAGGGTCTGAATACTAAATACATGTGCAAAACATTATAAAAACCTGTTTTCGTTTTGTCATTATGGGGTATTGTGTTATTTTAGAATAAGGCTGGAATGTAATAAAATGTGGAAAAGGTCAAGGGGTCTGAAAACTTTCTGAATGCACTGTATATCTAGGTTAAATTTAAAGTACAATGTGGGTACGATCAATTTAATTTAATCAGTCCCAGCTGCTCGTTGTTTGAATGTTTCATGTCTGTCACGCTATTGGCTGTGAAAGCAGTGATAAAACTTCTAATCCTTTAGCATTTGCTGATGCACAAACTAAAATCTCAAATGGAATTATCTAAAAACAAAACACAGGAGTGCACTCAGTCAGGCCAAAAATAGTTTCCCCAGCTGAACTTCCCCGGGCTTCCGTCACACAATACCACAGCATGCTGCATGATCGCATTGCATTAAATACACAGCAACAAGACACAACAGTTTCGCATTTCAGACTCCTTTCCCCTACTAAACCCCTCACTGTAATCCCTAGATCTGAGTGTGCTTAGAAGGGCTCTGTCTCGCTCAAGGGCACACCAACTGGCAGAGCTCACCCGGGAAACAGCCTTAGTGGGACGTATGAGAGTGGGCAGAAGCAGAGATCTGTATATAATAACCAGATGCTCCACCCTAACAATGGGAGTCGTTGTCCCAAAGGCGGGAAGGCAGGCGACAAGCTTGGGTCCTAAATAAACCCATAGAAACGCATTGGGTTTATTTTCCTCTGTAGCTCAGCTGGTAGAGCACGGCGCTTGTAACGCCAAGGTAGTGGGTTCGATCCCCGGGACCACCCATACACAAAAATGTATGCACGCATGACTGTAAGTCGCTTTGGATAAAAGCGTCTGCTAAATGGCATATTATTATTATTATTATTATTCAACAGATTTTGGCGAGAGTGAAACCTCTCGCGTCGCCCCTTCCTCTCTGGCAGAGAGGTCTGAGCCAGGGCTGGGGTGGGTTGGGGTGTGAGGGGGAAGCCTATAGGTCTATAGGCCTCTTTTCAGTGCTCATGGTATGTCCGTGTAGGAAGGACGGTCCCATGATTTAGCTTAAGCCTGGTGGTCACCTCCTAAATGACAGCTGGGCTGGGTTTAGCTGATTGGTGTCAGACGTACATGTGCATGCACCATGCCTAAATACAATGCACAATGCTACCAAACTTCTGAGTGTCTAGACTTCAGAATCCTCCCTTATCATTCAGCGCTGTCTAGGCTACTTCCCTTTCTAATTCACATTGTCTGAGCTAAAGTGGGGCAGCAAAGCAACCTTGATTGGATTGTCCTAATTGTCTTTGGGATTGAGACTCAGATAGGTCTGAGCTGAAGACTGGACAGACTGAGACCTGGTCTGTTCATTACATATGGCTACTCTCCTGGGGTCCACACAAAACATGAAACATGACAAAATACAGAACATGAATAGACAAGAACAGCTCAAGGACTGAACTACACAAATGTTAAAACAACAGAACCAAAATAGGTCCTACTGACACAACACTGAGAGAAATAGAGACCCATTACTCTAGGCCTACATCCAAATACATTCATAAATAACATTTCCATGTAGAGCAGGAGTGAGCCGGACAACAGTGGACTCCTCTAATGTCCCAGGCAGGCAACAGACAGCGTAACTAGGAGGAAGCAAATCCAATACAGGTCAAATATAGCAACCAAAACAACATCACATGTCTGTACCCGCTTTCTCATTATGTCTAAAACAGCTGGTCTCCTAGATAGAACAGAGGAGGGGGATTTCACTAAAGGAAGCGGGCTGGTTAGTTATTCCAAGAGCTGTAGGCCTTATCCAAACATGGCTAAAAATGACATGACAAAGATATCCCCACAGATGACATGTTATTAGTATGAGCATGTTTGGTATGGTTCTGAGTCCCAGATATCTTTGGACATGAAACGTGTTCCGTGAGTGGTGTATATTTAGACAGACATAGTGTCAAATTCACAGAATGCCTGTCGGAGCAGCCCATATGGACTGTGTCTGTCGCATTGGAAAATTAAACAGTGCATTATTGGTTTTATGTGCTAGAACATACAGTACTGTGCTTGTGTGCAATTGAGATACCACACACACACACACACACACACACACACACACACACACACACACACGCCCACACACACACACACACACACACACACACGCCCACACACACACACACACACACACACATACACACGCCCACACACATGCATTTATGCTTCTATTCACATTTAGCACACTTATAATGCAGGAACAGCTGCAGTGCTAACCAGGAAGCCAAAGGGGATGATGGTTGGTTAACAAGAGGAAGAAAGATGACCAACCCTTTATAACATTCCTTTATAATACGGCATTAAGGCTCTCATAGGGCAAAATGCACACTGTCAATGTAAACCTACTGAAAATGATGCATTGATGTTAGGATTCAGTTAGGATTCAACCCATTCTACACACAAACGACAATTTCTTAAAGAGCTACCGGCACGTTTATACCTACTTTGCAGATGATTGTAATATCAGTCCAATATATCAAATTGTATTTTATGCATATGATTCACAGTCCGGATTAGTGAGCTCTTCTACCTATGACAATAATGCACATTCAGTCAGAGCAATATCTTTTCCATTGATGAGAATAATTCCACCCAGTTCCAGTGAGAAACTAGGCTAAATAATGCACACAAAGAACCCATCATCCCCCCCATCCCCTAACGTGTCCTGCCTGAGAACCTGCATTTCCACAGATTAGTCAATCTGGCCATTCAACATGAAAGACTGTCTGCTCTTCTGTAGTAGCAGTAAGGACACAGCCACCATCAAGAGACAGTAAATCCAGTGTTGGACTGCCTGAGTTTTAATCCCACAGATTAGTACTAATACCAAGGCAAAGAAGGCCGAAACACGATTAAAAACGCATATTCTGACCAATGGGTAAAATAAATACTCCTCTAAGAAAACCAATGGTCCAAACCTAATTTCTCTATCATAATCCGTTCAAAGGTTATTGGAGTTTTTACCCTTGCAGGATGTCCAAAATTAGGGTGAATAATTCAATGGAGGCCAGAGAAAAATCTGGTCAAAAATCTGGAAAATAGCATTTAGTCAGCTAGGCTGGAGGCTGTGCGAGGATTAAGATTAAGGCTAACTGACCGTTGAACTCGTCATCTTTCTTCTCGAATCCGGAGGACATAAAACATGACATGTAGTATTTTCATATTTTAGAATACCCTTTTCATATTAATGCGAAATCCATTTTCTTTTTTGAAGATTTCTCACAAAAACAAGCGTATCTCTGTGAAATGTGAATGGAGCACTGAGCGTACCGGCAGCTTTTTATTTTCAAATCCTTTTACGTTTAATTCAGTTCGTGTCATGTTAATTTCTCTTTTTGCGCACCGTGGAAACAGACTACCACCACAACATGCGAGCTCGGTGCTTATTATCAGATGTAATAGGTTACGAAACCAAACTTTTTGGATATAATGTTAATGATATGTTAGAGAAAGACCCCACTGAACGATTCAGAACATGAATAATGATATTTGTCTTGGTAAACTGTATTTAAAACATAAGGAAGAGAAATATCATCACCAAAGCGCATTTTCACCCACTCTGGGCAGAGTGGGTGGACACCCTACTGAATAACCTCTCCGCAACCCAAATAGTTACAGCTAGAATACACAGACCATTATATCACACACCAGGTACCAGGCAATTCCATTAGGAAGTTAGAACTCTCCCAAACAGAGCAGCTACACCATCTATACACTACAGTACAGTGTTTCAAGTGGAGGGCTGGATGATTGATGATAGGGAGACTGCTACTTAGTGAAATGGGGATTGGCCCTCTGTTGTCTGAGTGATTGACAGGCCAAATGGACAGGCACAGAGTTAAGTGTGATAATGACACCCCTGTCTGACATCATCTGGCTGTTGGACTGAGGTGCTGGGTTTTGCACTCACTCAAAATGAACTAAACCTCACTCTGACAACAATGAAAAGGGATGGAGACGTTATGTTGTGAGTGTCGAGTATGCCTCCTTTTTTCTTACATTTTTCTTGCAGAATTTTTCAGCACTCTTGTGTCAAGTCCCCACTATGTGAATGTTATGTGAGGAGAAAGAGTCAACATGGGAAGCAACCTGCTTCCCAGAATCCATTGTGTCTGAAAGAGTCTGAAGGATTGCTTGTGCCATACCCTCAGTCTCTATTTATCCTGCCATAATCTGGCTGTCTCCCCACCCAGCCGCCCATCGATCAGTCTAGAAAGTAGACTCCAGAGCACTCTGCACAGATAGGTCCTGCAACTGGCCAACTGACTGCTGGTGCCATCTATTCGATTTTTCTTGCACACATGTCCAAAACGTTCTATGCCATTTTATAGTAAATCATCATTGTTACTGTCATCTAGCAAGTAGCTGCAATTCATCAAATGCCTGGATTAGAAATGGCCAAGAAATGAAATCAACAAAATACAAATAGCCAACAGTGGTGAAACATGAGCTAGAGAAGGTAGAGAGAACAGTACTTGGGCAGCTGACCTGAGGTTAGTCCTGAGCTGGTAAACTGAGCCCCATGACCACATGGTCCCTGGCAGGCCAATGGGGAGCTGGGCAGGTGGCAGGTTTATTTGGGAGGAGGAAAAAGAGGATGAATGCCAGGGAGAGGTTAAGAGGTACGAGGGGGCGGGACAGGCCGGGGGATGGGGTTGAGGGGGTCATAAAAACTGTGTAAGAGGGTGGGGTGAAGTTAGGGTCACTGCTCAGGGTCCCATATGATGTAATTTCACTGACCCAGTGTCTGCACTGGGAACTGGGCTTGAGGTAATTGGCTGAACCAAGGTGATAAATCCTATAGAAATGTATAGACGACATTCCGGCTATTCTGTCCCAGTGCAGGCTCCCCAACGGGTCCAAATACATTATATGCACTCAAGTGATGCTGGAAAAAAATTGATAGTTACATATCGGGATATTATTTATGACGATATATCGTATCGTTTTGACAATATCGCAATATTATTTTTGCGCTAGTTGGCTGTACCTGCACCAAAACTCCAGTATTTTTCCTTCATAGCTTGTTCTCCATCTTTTTAAATAAAGAGCCAATTTGTTTTCAGCACTTTTATTACCATGACTGATCAAAACTTGTTTTCTCATCGAATCGCAATAAAATCACATTATTAAATCACAATACATATAGAATCGTGATAATCGCAATACATATCGTATCAGCCAGAAGTATCATAATAATATACTTTCGTGAGGTCCCTGGCAATTCCCTGCCCTAATGCACTCCAATGAGTTCTTAGTCTCTGATATTGTGGCTTTAGAAGACGGGGCTGTATTTGTGTGATTGGAGATAGAAATGTGAGGGGGACTTGGAAAACAGGATCGGAATTGCTTTATTATTTTGTGCTTTGAGTACAACCTCTTAACCTCTTAATCATTGTTCGAAGAAAACAAACAAAAGTGTGGAAGGGGTGCTAATGGCTCCATGCAGAATGACAGGAAACATTCTAAATGTGAAGGTCTCCACTTAGAGGACTAAGGAGCCTCAGCATGTGGCTGTGAGGCTGAGGGGAAATTAAGAGTGCCAGGAAAAAAATACTACTCCAAAATCACTGGGTTTATGTGTGTGTGTGTGCTACCAAGTAACTGCTGACCAATTTTCCAAAATATATTAAGGTTTCTAGTCTGTGTATGTCCTTCTCATTTATGCTCGACTTGCAGGTTGACTTAAATGTAACAGGGTGAACACAGTGCTGCTTTGTGTGTACAGTAACATTCGAAAGAGATCAAATAGCATTTCACTTGTTTCCACTTGCTCAAGGAAATAGGGATAAAAACCACCCACAACATCCGTTCCTCAGATGGCACATTCCATACTTACACATTTGGCTTGTCTCCCTCCTCCCCCCGTTAACAGGAAGGCAAGATCTGCTTACAAGAAATTTGGGTGAGAGGGACTGGTCTCGGAGCCTCCATAAAATAAATACGAGTGTTCTAAAATGGAATGCTAGGGGAAGGGGTGGGGGTGGGGGGGGGGGGGGGTTGGACGGACCACAGCATCGCTCAATTCATAGTAATGCTCTGTCTGCTTCATGACCCTGAAAATACTTGGAAATGTCTTTTTCCTGGATCATTTTATTACACTCTTCGGAATCTGGGGCCAGTGTTTTTCTCCATAGCAACCACAAAACAGTGGAGCACAGCTAAGCTCTGACTTAACAAACAGAACTTTACAAAATACCCATTTCAATGCCAGGGTTTTCCCCAAGCAGAGCAGCAAGCACTCCCAGACCCTGAATGAAGACAGTTTTAAAACAGGGACTGTATGATTGCAGAAACCATGAATCGAGACACATGTTGAAATAAACACATGCACATGTGTGCACTCGTACGTACTGTATAGGAGATGGGGGGGGTAAATGTCATCATATTTTTCCTGTGAGCCTCAGGTGCGTGATGTGATGTGGTGCGGTCTGTATTCAATCTGTATACCTGTATTGAGGCCAACAGCACTGAACAGTAGGTTGGGGAGGGTCGGGGCAGGAGGCAGCAGCTGGTCACTACAGCTGACCCTAGGGAACCCGGTCACTCAGACAGGCTAGCTGGAGCTTAGAGCTGCCCGGAGAACAGACAGACAGGCCAGTACAGTCGTTATATAAATGTCTCCTGTCTCTCTCAGCTCAGCTCTGAGCCGTAAGGACACTGGCGTTTTGTGGCCTAATGCTGCCTGCGACCCAGCAAGGGGATTACAGGCAACCAGCCAGGCAGGCACAGGCCTGAGGAGAGGCCACGGTGTAAGTATGTAATCGCTCCACGGCCTCCCCGGGTCCTGGCCCCAAACTCTCTCCCAGCAAATCCACTCTGACCTGGTGGCTGAGCTCTGACCAGTGATCATAGACGGCTGCCAAGAGCCTGCAGACTCTATCACTACACAGCTACTAGAGCTCTCACTGGTGTTAAGTACAAGGTAGAGGAAGAGAGACTGCTAGGTTTATTCTGTCTGTGATTTCTAAAAACACCCAGTATACAATCTAGACCATTTATTGGATAGAAAAATGATCTATATATTTTTTACTGCAAATTGAAATCTACCTTTCCGAAATCTCTTAAGCCTTGCAAAAGTATTCATCCCCCTTGGCGTTTTTCCTATTTTGTTGCATTACAACCTGTAATTTAAATTGATTTTTATTTGGATTTCATGTAATGGACATACACAAAATAGTCCAAATTGGTGAAGTGAAATGAAAAAAATACCTTGTTTCAAAAAATGAAATAACGGAAAAGTGGTGCGTGCATATGTATTCACCCCCTTTGCTATGAAGCCCCTAAATAGGATCTAGTGCAACCAATTACCTTCAGAAGTCACATAATTAGTTAAATAAAGTCCACCTGTGTCAAATCTAAGTGTCACATGATCTGTCACAAGATATCAGTATATATACACCTGTTCTGAAAGGCCCCAGAGTCTGCAACACCACTAAGCAAGGGGCACCACCAAGCAAGCGGCACCATGAAGACCAAGGAGCTCTCCAAACAGGACAGGGACAAAGTTGTGGAGAAGTACAGATCAGGGTTGGGTTATAAAAATATATCAGAAACTTTAAACATCTCTGGGAGCACCATTAAATCCATTATAAAAAAAATTGAAAGAATATGGCACCACAACAAACCTGCCAAGAGAGGGCCACCCACCAAACCTCACGGACCAGGCAAGGAGGGCATTAATCAGAGAGGCAACCAAGAGACCAAAGATAACCCTGAAGGAGCTGCAAAGCTCCACAGTGGAGATTGGAGTATCTGTCCATAGGACTACTTTAAGCCGTACACTGCACAGAGCTGGGCTTTACGGAAGAGTGGCCAGAAAAAAGCCATCGCTTAAAGAAAAAAATAAGCAAACACGTTTGGTGTTCGCCAAAAGGCATGTGGGAGACTCCCCAAACATATGGAAGAAGGTACTCTGGTCAGATGAGACTAAAATTGAGCTTTTTGGCCATCAAGGAAAACGCTGTGTCTGGCGCAAACCTAACACCCCAAGAACACCATCCCCACAGTGAAGCATGGTGATGGCAACATCATGCTGTGGGGATGTTTTTCATCGGCAGGGACTGGTAAACTGGTCAGAATTGAAGGAATGATGGATGGCGCTAAATACAGGGAAATTCTTGAGGGAAACCTGTTTCAGTCTTCCAGAGATTTGAGACTGGGAAGGAGGTTCACCTTCCAGCAGGACAATGACCCTAAGCATACTGCTAAAGCAACACTCGAGTGGTTTAAGGGGAAACATTTAAATGTCTTGGAATGGCCTAGTCAATGCCCAGACCTCAATCCAATTGAGAATCTGTGGTACGACTTAAAGATTGCTGTACACCAGCGGAACCCATCCAAACTTGAAGGAGCTGGAGCTGGAGCAGTTTTGCCTTAAAAAATTGGCAAAAATCCCAGTGGCTAGATGTGCCAAGCTTATAGCGATATACCCCAAGAGACTTGCAGCTGTAATTGCTGCAAAAGGTGGCTCTACAAAGTATTGACTTTGGGGGGGGTGAATAGTTATGCACGCTCAAGTTTTCTGTTTTTTTGTCTTATTTCTTGTTTGTTTCACAATAGAAAATATTTTGCATCTTCAAAGTGGTAAGTATGTTGTGTAAATGAAATGATACAAACCCCCAAAAAATCAATTTTAATTCCAGGTTGTAAGGCAACAAAATAGGAAAAATGCCAAGGCGGGTGAATACTTTCGCAAGCCACTGTATGCCCTGTATAGGAGGCGTTTTTGAAAACTGCTGTAAAGGACTGGAGAGTTTCTGTGCTGTCAGCCATGAATCATACTCATCATTTAGCAAGCCAGCCAGCCAGCAGAGGATTTAATGCGCTGAATGCTGATTGAAGAGCAGTCAGCCTCCGTGTTCTTCTTGTCTTGACTGGTTAAGGCTGTTCCCTATGACAACAGGACAGGTCTACTACACTGTAACCCAAGACTGTAGTATGCTGGGCTGGGATTTTCAGCTGCTGCCTGGGCTGTAGGAGCAGCTGTGAGGCAGTTCATCTGTGTGTAGTGTGGGTCACTCACATAGTATCAAACAAAATTATACTTTATTTGTTGCATGTAAGGCTATTGCGAAAGGGCATGGTAAGCTTTCTCTTTCTTTCTGTCTGTCTGTCTATGTCTGTCTCTCTAGTAGCGAGCAGAGAGGAGTATACCACAGGGAGGGGAGGCCCAGCACAGGAACTCAATAATAACTTTCAGCAGTCTAGCCAGAAGGCTGGAGGCCCAGACTGTGGCTGTTCCCTCTTGCTCCTCTCCCTCCTTCCGCTGGACCCCACGCTCCTCCCTTCCACCCCCCTCCTCCTGGCCTGTGTCTGCTCCACAGGACTGATGCATTCTGCAGACAGGCCAGCGCTCTTAAAGAGACACAGGCCACATTTTTCTCCCCTGAATCACTGCAGTGGATGCAACCACTAACTCAGAGCAGAGACCATTATTTCCAGCCTCTCACTAGAGGATCTTTTCTTTTCTTTTCTCTCAATCTTTTTCTTGGAACTCAAGAGATCTCAACATCGACACAAAAAGTGAGGGAGAAACAGACTGAAATATGTTAAGAGGCTCTCAGTGAATCTCAGGCAGAATTATTTCACTGCAGCAGTTTGTGAGGGACCCTTTGATGCTTTTCTTTAAAAAGCAGAAGGGCTTGTCGAGTGCAATCACCAGTCTTGGCCATGTATTTGATGCCATTATTATGATAATCATTAGATACAATCCAATAAACCTCATCAGACGGACCTCAAAGAGCAACTGCTGCCACCCTGGCGTTGGCTATAAGAGATAGATCTGCCCTCTCATGAATAAACACAGATTACATTACTGCTGCCGGCTATACAGGAAGAGCAGAATGTATATCTTATTAAATGCAGTTACAGTCCACCAGACAAAGTTGCAGTCTGCATTAGATGACTTCTCGGGTCCAAAAAGTTGGACCCGGACCCGAAGACAATCATACCCGGACCCGAACGGACCTGATAATTTTTTTTAAAGGGGGACCCAGACACGAACGGACCCAAGAACAATCAGACCCGAACCCGAATGAAACCAATGACATCCAGACCTAAACCAGACCCGATTGTACCCGAGTTGCTCTTCTGGTTAACGAATAGGTCTTTATATGTTGGCTAGGCCTTCTATAAGTCAACAAATTCACCTTATTAGCGTAAAATAAATATGCTCTAGGCTATGCCGAGCCGTGGTCAGGTCCATTCGGGTCCACTCGTGTCTATCAGCTATAGTTACATAGACCTGATGACAATCAAACAGGACCCAACCCGGACCCGAGGGAAATGTTTGACCCTGCTCGGGTCCCAGGTCGGGTCTCGGATATTCGGGTTCGGGTGGACCCGTGAAGACCTCTACTACGCATCCAAAGTGATGTGGTGAAGGTCTGGTCACCACAGACCTGCCAGGAAATGCATCACTGCAGTACAGACAGGAGACACACCCCACTCATCAAACACACCCTATGCCTCAAATAGGTATGGTAGAACTTAGGTTTGAATGAGTTAAAAAAGAAACAAATCAGTTTTATAAGCCACCTGTGTAAACCAGAGCACTACATGTGTTGTATAAACAGTGCGACTCCGTGGAGTGTTGTACAGTGGCTTGCGAAAGTATTCACCCCCCTTGGCATTTTTCCTATTTTGTTGCCCTACAACCTGGAATTAAAATTGATTTTGTGAGCGACCCACACTACACACAATAGATGAACTGCCTCACAGCTGCTCCTACAGCCCAGGCAGCAGCTGAAAATCCCAGCCCAGCATACTACAGTCTTGGCTTACAGTGTAGTAGACCTGTCCTGTTGTCATAGGGAACAGCCTTAACCAGTCAAGACAAGAAGAACACGGAGGCTGACTGCTCTTCAATCAGCATTCAGCGCATTAAATCCTCTGCTGGCTGGCTGGCTTGCTAAATGATGAGTATGATTCATGGCTGACAGCACAGAAACACTCCGGTCCTTTACAGCAGTTTTCAAAAACGCCTCCTATACAGGGCATACAGTGGCTTGCGAAAGTATTCACCCACCTTGGCATTTTTCCTATATTGTTGCCTTACAACCTGGAATTAAAACGGATTTTTTGGGGGTTTGTATAATTTCATTTACACAACATGCCTACCACTTTGAAGATGCAAAATATTGTTTATTGTGAAACAAACAAGAAATAAGACAAAAAAAACAGAAAACTTGAGCGTGCATAACTATTCACCCCCCCCAAAGTCAATACTTTGTAGAGCCACTGTTTGCAGCAATTACAGCTGCAAGTCTCTTGGGGTATGTCGCTATAAGCTTGGCACATCTAGCCACTGGGATTTTTGCCAATTTTTCAAGGCAAAACTGCTCCAGCTCCTTCAAGTTGGATGGGTTCCGCTGGTGTACAGCAATCTTTAAGTCATACCACAGATTCTCAATTGGATTGAGGTCTGGGCTTTGACTAGGCCATTCCAAGACATTTAAATGTTTCCCCTTAAACCACTCAAGTGTTGCTTTAGCAGTATGCTTAGGGTCATTGTCCTGCTGGAAGGTGAACCTCCTTCCCAGTCTCAAATCTCTGGAAGACTGAAACAGGTTTCCCTCAAGAATTTCTCTGTATTTAGTGCCATCCATCATTCCTTCAATTCTGACCAGTTTCCCAGTCCCTGCCTATGAAAAACATCACCACAGCATGATGCTGCCACCACCATGCTTCACTGTGGGGATGGTGTTCTCGGGGTGATGAGAGGTGTTAGGTTTGGGCCAGACATAGCGTTTTCCTTGATGGCCAAAAAGCTCAATTTTAGTCTCATCTGACCAGAGTACCTTCTTCCATATGTTTGGGGAGTCTCCCACATGCCTTTTGGTGAACACCAAACGTGTTTGCTTATTTTTTTCTTTAAGCAATGAATTTTTTCTGGCCACTCTTCCGTAAAGCCCAACTCTGTGGAGTGTACGGCTTAAAGTGGTCCTATGGACAGATACTCCAATCGCTGTAGAGCTTTGCAGCTCCTTCAGGGTTATCTTTGGTCTCTTTGTTGCCTCTCTGATTAATGCCCTCCTTGCCTGGTCTGTGAGTTTTGGTGGGTGGCCCTCTCTTGGCAGGTTTGTTGTGGTGCCATATTCTTTAAATTTTTTAATAATGGATTTAATGGTGCTCTATTTATTTGTTAGAATTTTTTGAAACAAGTTTTATTTTTAATTTCACTTCACCAATTTCGACTATTTTGTGTATTACATGAAATCCAAATAAAAATCCATTTAAATTACAGGTTGTAATGCAATAAAATAGGAAAAACGCCAAGGGGGATGAATAATTTTGCAAGGCACTGTATGTAGAGCTGTAAACGATCAAACATTTAATGGGGTTGAGTGATACAGAAACCTACAAAGGTGTGCCTGCCAAACACACTTTCATTATTTTGCTGTCAGCACTTTTTATTTCTGGATAATGCAAACTGTGTGGGAAGCCAAGGGTCTGGAAACTCAACACATGACTGACAACCTGCCTACTAACTAATTCAAATAACATCAATGTCAATTTTCCTGTGAGGTGGACTTTCTGGAAGACATACACTACCGTTCAAAAGTTTGGGGTCACTTAGAAATGTCCTTGTTTTCGAAAGAAAAGCAATTTCCGGGATGCTGACCTTCTAGGCAGAGTTGCAAAGAAAAAGCCATATCTCAGACTGGCCAATAAAAAGAAAAGATTAAGATGGGCAGTCTGAGATATGGCTTTTTCTTTGCAACTCTGCCTAGATGGTCAGCATCCTGGAGTCGCCTCTTCACTGTTGACGTTGAGATTGGTGTTTTGCGGGTACTATTTAATGAAGCTGCCAGTTGAGGACCTGTGAGGCGTCTGTTTCTCAAACTAGACACTCTAATGTATTTGTCCTCTTGCTCAGTTGTGCACCGGGGCCTCCCACTCCTCTTTCTATTCTGGTTAGAGCCAGTTTGCGCTGTTCTGTGTAGTGAGTAGTACACAGCGTTGTACGAGATCTTCAGTTGCTTGGCAATTTCTCGCATGGAATAGCCTTCATTTCTCAGAACAAGAATAGACTGACAAGTTTCAGAAGAAAGTTATTTGTTTCTGCCCATTTTGAGCCTGTAATCGAACCCAAAATTGCTGACGCTCCAGATACTCAACTAGTCTCAAGAAGGCCAGTTTTATTGCTTCTTTAATCAGCACAACAGTTTCAGCTGTGCTAACATAATTGCAAAAGGGTTTTCTAATGATCAATTAGCCTTTTAAAATGATAAACATGGATTAGCAAACACAACTTGCCATTGGAAAACAGGACTGATGGTTGATGATAATGGGCCTATGTACGCCTATGTAGATATTCCATTAAAAATCAGCCATTTCCAGCTACAATAGCCATTTACAACATTAACAATGTCTACACTGTATTTCTGATCAATTTTATGTTATTTTAATGGACAAAAAAAACGATTTTCTTTCGAAAGCAAGGACATTTCTAAGTGACCCCAAACTTTTGAATGGTAGCGTAAATCTGGAAATACAGGAAACCTCATCACCATCACCTTTTTTACTAGAACAGCAGAAAGAACCAACATCCTGATATGAACTGAATATGTTGTGCTTCGATATAAGCCACATGTCTTGGCAAGGGCCAAGGGGTAAACACATCTGATTTCGACTTCAGGCTCTTAAAGCAGGAAAAGAGACATTCAGGAGCACATAACTGAGAATCTCAAGAGTGCCCTCATCTCAGAAAAATATCCATGAGAGAATCTCACTAACCCGTTTTCACGTTCAACAATGCTGTGATTTCATCTCAGTCTGATGTTTAAAGAAAACAGCTGGACTTCTATTAGATTGTCTCTATGATAAAGATGACTAGACCAGGAGGCCATAGTCTGTTGAAACAAAGCTGTCCGTTCATTACCCAATGGAGTACAGAGAGCTTTGCGAAGGTGACACATACCCAAACAACACTAAGCCATTGACTCACCAGTGTTTACGGATCCACATAATTCTGCACCATCTGTGATACTCAGGGCTGGTGCTCTGCCTGATTTAACAAGCTAATAGCAACAGCACAATGACAAACAACACACATAGCTAAAACCTTAAGCACTACAGCACTAATAAAACAAAGTCTCTCAGGTAGAACAACATTTGGCTAAAACATTGACAGCAACAACGAAAGACTCTCCTCTCATTGACATTTACACTCCAACTGACTGCAGAACCAGTTGCCACCTCCCTTCACCTTTCCACAAGGAATTTAGGAAAGGAATAGAAAAAAGGCAATGAACTTCTGACCTGTCATACAGACTATGGAGGAAGCTCTGAAGCTTGGGGGCAACTAGAGTCCACCATCCACTCTGTCTCTCTTCCCCTCCATGTCTCACCCTGCCGTCCTATAAAACCTGCTCCCCATTTTATGGCTGCCAGATGGTAGGGAGGCCTTCTTGCCTCTGGACTTGCCTCTCCAGTCTAGTAAAACCAGTTGACCTCGGCAACATAAAAACAGGCATTTATGAAAAGGGCTTGGAACAAAACACACAAACATCCTGCCGCTGAAACAATCAACGCCATTTAGTCTCCCAGAAAGAGGCACAGAGGTGAAAATCTGCCTCTCACACATAAACACTGACGGTATATGTTTTCCACCAGATGTAGAGGCTACACCCAGGTACGGCTTTATATGTGAGAGGTTTTATTTGCGTGCCTTGGGTGAGAATACAAGTCCTTGGCAGGCTCTAAAGTTCTCCCTGAGAAACAGAGAAACAAAACAAACGCGGTAGTCTATATTCAGGTTGGAGCTGAAATCCAACAGTCCAGCTCATAGTTCACTACATTCTGTTCCAGTGCTGAGATCACCTCTCTAACAAACACACTTCATTCCCATCCACGAGATCCACCTGGGCTAGAGGGATTTAAATGAGCACTCTGGATGAAATGTAGCACATTTCAGCTCTCTTAACACTGTTTTATAAGCAGGTCATTTGGTAAAGTAAAGTTTTGGTCAAACGTTTTACAAAATTGAATTAAAAATGGCAAACAACTATAGAGGAAGTCGACTAAACCATTCCAACGTTTCTGCAACTACCTCCCCCTAACAAGCAAGGTTTGAAATATGTTCTTGTGGCTTTGAGTCAGTGACTCTTATCACCAAGTGAAATTTTAAATTGCATGATACAACTGAATTCCCATCCCAGGTTAGAGTGTTCAATTTAGTGTAGTATGAGAGGGTTAAAAGGGCACAGATGCCTCTATATAAAAAGGCAGGTTCAATCAATGGCTTCCTTTTACTGCTAATCAATTGAAGTGATTATCTGCTCTTCCAATAACAACTGCTTTCCCCCTCCTCACCTCAGATGCCCCTCCTTCTCTCTCCTTTATTTGTTCTAGCAGTTGCAAACTAACATTTATGTCCTGCAATTCAACCTGACCTCCAGGCAACCCATGGTCCTGCCCCTGCCATGGCTGCCTAAGCCATTAGAGCTAGATGTGACTTCAGGCTATTAGTGTGATAAAAGTTTACTGTCTCTCCAGCCACTCTACAAGGCTGCTGTTAAAACGCCTGCTGGATTCTCAACTAGTCTATGGGACCGCTCTCTCACACTACTAGCCCAAAGACAGCCAGATATATAGTTTGTTGGGGTGGCATTTGGTCAAGACACACATACTTTAAATGAGTACAATTGTGGTCATTTCAAAACAAAAGATTATGCTGATTGCACTTAAACTGTTATTATAATTTTTTTATTTGCATTGGGGTCACAAACGCTCAAGTACCTCCTATTAAATGAAAAATAACAAAAATAATAAAAGAAAAGTGGTAAAAACACAAACATAACACAAATGGCTGTGGCTCTAGTCTAGCGTGAGTTTGACTGTATCTTGGCGTTGCTGTGTATGTATAAAGGGGGACTGGGGTGGGGGTATGTGCTGTGGTGCTGTGTTTCTCTTGTACTGTCTGAGTTGTGGGCAGCCAGACTATATAACTGCAACCTCAGCACTTCTCTCCATATTCTCCAGTTTCAAGCCAAGCGAGAGAACAAAGGCAGTGAGCTAAACGGCTGCAGAGGGAATGTGGACAGACAGACAGACAGACAGACAGAACGCCAGCGAGACAGACAGAACGCCAGAGAGACAGACAGAGGCATATAGAAGAGAAGTGCCTTCACTTCTCTTGCCTTCAATAACGAGCGCTGCCTGGTACAGTCAGTCTATGACAGAGTCCTCCTCGCTGTCGGACAACGGAAATAAAACCCATGCATCCGTTTTCCAGTAAGACTTCAGTTCTGCTCTGGCTGCTGGAGCTCACTGCTTACCATTTTTCAACAAGATAAAAGGAAACCATAGCATACCGGGAATTGTCACAGACACATTTTTTGATACTGCAAATGACCTTGAACATAATTATATTGGTACTAAAACATTCACTCGAGACTTATCTTTTTCATAATAATTTAGAAAACGTACATTGAAAGTCTCTAATTGTGCTGTTTGAGACTTGCCTTAGTTAGAAAGGCTGTTTTGGGCAGCTGTTGGTAGATTTAATATGTGCTTGTGTCCGTGCTGGTCTATGCCAGCCCTGCCCCATCAAGGCCCAACCCAGTACATCATGTGTTTCCACTTTACCGATAGGGTGGAAATGACCTCAGCGCTGTAAAAGATGACAGGGGCGCTAGCACTGCTCACCAGATGTGAGGAGAAAGAGAGAGGAGGAAGGAGAGAGAAAACCATTCGCCTGAAGAATTTACTGCAAACCCCTGAGGAGCCCTGTGATTGAGGGTTCAAGTCCAGTTCCAGAGGTTTCTGGTCTATCTCAGCAGCACTCAGCCACAGGGAAGACAGCCTGCTAGCCTGCTGAGGTACACACACACACTCACTCACACAGATACACACACACACACACTTACTCACAGACACACAACCAAAAATCCCACTGTCACTCCATCCGCACTCCACTGCACCTGCCAGACACACAAAAGCCACTTCCTCCCACTGTGTCCGGCCAAGGTCCTTTATCCCATTTATTGCAGCCTGCACCACAACAAAAGAAGAGAAATTAGGGAGCTGGGCTGATGATAGGGTGACTAATCCCATTGGAGAGACTCATTCTATCAACAGCCTGTACAGTTAAGCAGCTGAATGGCTTGAATTAAATATGGACATGCAGAGATGGGAGTCTTGGTGGAGATGGGCCCCAACAAGGCCCTGTCATAGCTCTGGAATAATCCATACATTCCATTTGGGACACAGACTGACCTACTCTATTGTTGTCTCTGTCATGGGTATTTTCACTACTGTAACTGTATATCATTGTATTAACATTTTCCCCAACCTTTATCAGTGAAATCTGAACGTTCCTTAACATAAAGGTAACCTATCTCTCACTTAATCCCTATTCCATCTGCTTATTCACTTTCTCCCTCTCAGGAGATCTTCATTCATCTTCTCCATTGCCAAATGGCACATTACATCCAGAATGGTCAGGTCACTGCACCTTCAATAGCAGTTGGATACTCTGTCTCTTCTCCTCACTACGCAGCAGATTAAGCTGTTGGTTCCAAAAGGAGAGGTGATTACCCAGTTTATATGATGATCATCTGAAAAGCAGCTTGGGGTTTTTTAAAATGATGTTTAAGTTAACCTCTCCCCTGACACTGTCCCATTCCCTGCCTTAAGACACTGGGCTTATAAGAGACTCCACACTGGGCATATAATAGACTCCTCATTATGGGATAAAGGGCAAGCCTGAATCCAAGCTCTATTTCAGGCTGAGCCAGTCTGTGTCTCCCTGCCGTGCCTGGCCAGGCCCAGTGACCTGCTTGAAATAAAGCCAGCCATACGCCCGTCAACGCCACCGGCTCACACAGCCCCACTGGGCAGACCAGACAGAGGAGGGCAGCTCCAGCTAAGGGCCCCACCCTGGTAGGGCCACCGCCTCATCTCAGGCCCCTGCAGAGGGAGGAAGCTCTCTCTCGCTCTCTCTGAGCCTATAGTATCCCCCATCTGTGCGCCTATCTCTCTAACTGCGAGCGCCGCCATGCCAGGGAGGGAGCGAGGGAGTGTGTGGGGGGATTAAAGGAGAGAGACAGAGCACTGCTCCGGTGAGTAATCGGAAATGGCATGTCTTCAACGACACATCATGGCTTTTGAATAAGGGCACTTCCTGTGAGAGACAGTAGAAACAAAAGAGAGAGAAAGGTCCGACTGAGCAGATGCTTTAAGGGTAAAGGGCACAGTAACGGGGGTGACCATGACGGACCCAAAGGGCCTGTAATACTGAATAAACGAGTCTACCTCAGACCAGTACAGACCAGTAGAATAGAGACAGCTGTGCTAAATTCATTTGATATGGGGAGCCTGCCTGCCTGCCGACAGCACTGCGCTGCCCCGGCACTGTAACTGACCATAGACAATAGCCGCTCTGCGGATCCCAAAGCTGTGGCCCAGACAAAACTAGCACAGGGGGAGATACTAGATAGCCTAGCCATGTTGTGAGGTGGTTAATAGGACTGGTTTTCTATTAGTTTGCTGGCAGGGTGGATGAGCAAAGACACCACAGTATAAGATATCAAAAGCACTGCCTTCAAGGCAGAGCAGATACACAAGATGGTAGCCTGTCCTGGTAGGATATAACAGAGTAGAAAGGGAGAGAAAAGGAGTATCCCACTCCTTCATTCAGCTAGCGGGGAGATGGAGGCAGGCTACTGGGTCATCCTGACATCACCATCACCCTTTCTCTTCATTTGCAGAGGGACAGGCAGGACGATGGTGTTGGGCTCTCATCCCTCCTAAGTGAAACACTCACTGCTCACCGGCCTGTGTAGTCCAGACTGAGAAGCTTTGCGGGATAGGGTAGAGAAGGTGCTTTCTATGTTCTCTAGGGTAAAAGAGGAGTTGTGGGGAGGAGGAGGAGTTCTGTGCTGTAGGGAGAAGGAGAAGGTGGGAGGTCTGTGTAAGGAGGTTCACTGTATGTGTTGTAGGAGGAGGATGTGTGTATTCTATAGGGAAGAGGAAGATGTCTCTGTGGTGCAGGGTGGAGGAGGGTAGCCTACAGTCTCTCTGCTCTGCTGTGAGTAAGTCTATGTGGGGAGGTCTGCCTGCATGCCTGTCTGACTGTTTGTGCTGTGCTCTGCAGCTCAGCTCTGGCAAACTTTTCTCAGCCCACCAGCCAGAGAGAGAGAGTATGAAGTTCTTATTTAGCACAGGAAGAGCAGCTCTGCTTAGCAACCACATCGGCCCTCCAATCAGAGGCCTACTGTATGGAGGAGACACCAGCCTGTGTGTGTGTGTGTGTGTGTTCTGTGAGAACTCTGAATGCTGCACTCAGTTATAAAACAACATTTCACGCAAACCAGGCTTTCTAACTTAGTGATTTCTGCTATAACGTTGGCTGCTACCAGATGCATTCCTCTCCGTCACGGTCTGTTTGAATTCTGAACCGAACACACAGTGAGATCAACGTTAATCTGTGTCAATTAATCCTAAAATAAATTATGTATATCCTGGAGAGCAGTGGTAAATCCTTAAAACATTCACTACTTTTGCTTTCAGAAT